>NC_040887.2:1713270-1943270 GCF_900634795.4 Betta splendens | reverse complement strand
GTCGAGACAAAGCCTCCAGGGCTCTTGAAGAGTGTGATGATGATGGTAAGCTGCCACACATCCTTCACACAATAACAGTATACATTCACACGTCTGTGTAGTGGTTCAGGAGTCAGCAGGTGGTGATTCAAGGCTCTGACAGGGAGTTTGTTATGTGACATTACTGATTCAGCACAAGCTGTTGATTTACTGGTAATTATGTTTGCTGTGCTTTCAATAGTTAATTTTGCGTTTCTTCACAGCAGTTCAGCCATAAATAATGACTCGCTCCGTTCATAAGTCTTTGATAAGGTCCAAACCACAGCTGACAAGCTCAGGGTTTTTTGCAAAATTGCACCATCAAGTGGAGGAAGGGGAAGTGGCAGCCGGGCTGTTGTACTGTGTCACACCAGACTAAGGAGCCTCTGTTCTTTCATTTCCCTCCATCCACACGCCACCTCTTCTCCACCATCTGCCCTCGTCCCTTCCTCACTTCCTTCCACCTTGGAGAAGAAGGGATCCATGCGGAGGAACTGGAGAGTGATGTTGGTGAGTTTGATTGTTTGGGGTTGATCTGATCAGACTGTTTAATCTAGTGATGAGCACACTAGTTGAAGGCGTTTTGATCCTGTGCTGACAGACGTTTAGCTGCAGTGAGTGCTGGACATTCACATCTACTAAGAAAATATGTATGAAGTTTCAGGACTTATGGAGAAACACATGTCTGGAATATAAACAACTAACGTGTGATTATTCTCCAAAATGTCAATCATAAAAGCAAGTAAAGCTGGTTTATGTTCAGACGCATGAACGAAACCATTTAATGTAAACCTGACGTATAAACCGTCTCCGTCTTTTTAAAAGGAGGCTTTAATGTTGGTGGCTTTCGGTTATGGTCCATTTTTTGTTGTGTCCCTCTAGACTCGCATGCATCAGATCTGCTCCATGGCTTTCATTTCCTCTATATGTTTCTGTTCAAAGCTCTGCCGCTAGTTCTAACGTGTGTAAACCAAACATAAGGCCTCTGTAGATATTTTGGGTCATTTACTTGTTGGTGTAATAATAACAATATGCTCCTTCCTCAGTAGATGACGGTAACAGGAAGCATGTGTCTTAGATGCGTTTGAATGTCTCATCCTGGGGTTGGTACATGTACTTCATAGCCTGCAAATGGCTCTTTTCCCTGTAATGGAATCGGAGCTCAGTTTCCAACGCGGCCCTGGACGTCTGGCTGTAGGCCTGTTATTATCGCTGCCTGCTCACATGCAGACAGTCTGCAGCTATTGATTGTGAGATCCAGTCGGTCGTAATGGTGTTTACTGGACTCAGGAGAGGCCTGCAGTAACATAAGGCGGTAATGTCTTTGGTTGAAATCAAATACAGTGAGGAGACGTGAGAATCCCACATCCTAATGTCAGATTAACAGGCTTCATGTGTCCACCTGTTACTTTACTGTTCGCTCAGACGTGTGTCCAGCTTGAAAAACACAGTTCATGACTCTGTTCCACCAGAATCATCTGCATCTGAGCCAAAACGCTGCACGTTTACTAAAGCAATAAAACCAAGACGTAATGAAAGTACTTACCCACACAAATAATGAAACCAAGGTGGTGCGATTCACAAATATTACACTACCTGATCTCCTTCTTAAATCAGTGAAGAAAATAAGTATGACTACCTTTTGTGTGGATGCTGATGTCAGAGGTTAAAGGAGTTTCTCTGTGTAAAGTCTCCAGGCCTCTGTTTTCCAGAGCTGCCTCCAGGATGGGAGCGGATCGACGACCCGGTGTATGGAGTCTACTATGTAGAGTGAGTTCTGGTCTGGAGTTCTGAGTCACACATGAAGCCACGTGGCCTCTGGAGCTCACTCTCACCAGTCTCTCCCTTGTGTGTCCCAGCCATATAAACAGAAAAACCCAGTATGAGAACCCAGTGGTGGAGGCGCGGCGTCGGAAGCTCCTGGAGCAGCAGCCGCAGCCTCCAGAAGGTGAGCGGTATATCCGAGGTTCGTTTCCTGCCCTGGCGCGGCACCATTTCTTTCTTTCTTCGTGTCTGTGTGTCGTGTCTTACTGCTCCGAGGTTTGGGCCAGAGAGCGTCTCTCTGAGGCACTGATTTCAAACAACATGTGACTCGTTATTTGCAAAATTGTACCAGTTGTTTAAAACCCCACTCAAAATCTGGCCCAATCCTTTGCGTTGTCTTTGGTGTTTAGGCTTTAATTTGTATGATTTAAATCTTATCTGTTGCTCATTGTTTTATATTGTACTGTATCATTTGAAAGGTTTTCACACAGTGACAATAGAGACGAAGGCGCAGGTTATCTTATTGTAATTGGAGGCAGCGGCTCAGTTTCTGGGCTCCGTCAGCAGCTGGAGCTGCTGCTATTTTCATCCAAATTCATGAACGGCTCCTTCTAGAGTCAACTCTGACATGACACGCATCATTTTCATTCAGTGTCACCTCCTCCTCCTGAGGACGCGATTATTTCCAGTGTCATCCATCATCCTGTACCTGTGTAAATCCAGTGTCGACGCAGTTCAAATGTTACCTGCTGCTAATGACTCAGTGTCCAACGCACGCTGTTGACAAGAACATACAGTAGTCACTAAACCGTCTTATTGTTTGCATGTTGCCTGTTTCATGGTTCATACTGAAAACACTGTACACACTATAAAACATTGTAGCTGCTGAGTAAATCAATCAAACTGCTCAGATTTAATATAAACCTCCTGCAGAGGCTTCAGCTGCTTTGTGTCTGTCTTACGTGTGCAGCGTTTGAATACACTTCTTGGTGAAGTGTGTGCACATTAACACGCGTGTGACTGTGTCTGTGTCTGTACAGAGTGGATTGAGGAGCACTCATCAGCAGCAGCTCCACTGGCAAACTATGTCCCGAACCACCTGGAGACCTACCGGGACCCTCAGGTCCCGTCGGCGCTGTCTTCTGGACCTGCAGGAGTCAAACGTAACCTCACGCTTAGAATCTAGATGTCTGTTTGTATCAACACACTGGAGATTCCAGCTTTTACTTCAAAGTATAGCTCACAGATATTTCTTAATGCAGAGTGAGGAGCGAACACACTCCTCCCTCCCATTTTCTCAGCTTGCACATATGCAGATTTAAGGATTCAGTCTACAAACTGTGATGCAGATTTGACAGATTATCATCGTACCTAAAATGATTGGTGGGCTGCGTCTCCACTCGTCTACAGGGGGGAAACCGTTCTTCACCAGGAACCCGGCGGAGTTGAAAGGAACCTTCATCAACACGAAGCTGAAGAAAAGCCGCCGCGGCTTCGGCTTCACTGTGGTCGGAGGCGACGAGCCCGACGAGTTCCTGCAGATCAAAAGCCTGGTTCTGGACGGACCTGCGGCGGTGGACGGCAAGATGGAGACAGGTGCAGTAGAGCTCCACGGTCCACAGGGGGCGCTGCTCCCACTCAGCACAGCTGTGCATCTCCTGCTCAGGCTGCTTACGCCCCTCATCATCCTGCTTCATTCAACTGAACAGTCACACTGCATCCTGTAGCGCCAACAGTGTCACATTTGATCTGATCTGTAAAGATCTAAATAACTACTGTAACGGAGGCCTTCTCTCCTGGCGCAGGTGACGTGATCGTCAGTGTGAACGACACCATCGTGCTGGGTTACACCCACGCTCAGGTGGTGAAGATCTTCCAGTCCATCCCCATCGGCTCCATGGTGGATCTGGCCCTGTGCCGTGGCTACCCTCTGCCCTTTGACCCCGACGACCCCAACACCAGCCTGGTGACCTCGGTGGCCATTCTGGACAAGGAGCCCATCATCGTCAACGGACAGGAGACGTTCGACTCGCCGTCCAGCCAGGCCGGGCCCATTAACGGCATGAGGGAGGCGCGGCCGCACAGCCCCTCGGTGGAGGTGGCGTCCAACGGCTCGCACGGCTACTCCAGCGACGTGGTGACGCTGGCCTCGTCCATCGCCACCCAGCCCGAGCTCATAACCATCCACATGGAAAAGGGAGACAAGGGGTTCGGGTTCACGATTGCTGACAGCCTGACAGGAGGAGGGCAGAGGGTCAAGCAGATCGTGGACTACCCGCGCTGCCGCGGCCTGAAGGAGGGGGACATTCTGATGGAGGTCAACAAGAGGAACGTCCAGAACATGAGCCACAACCAGGTGGTGGACCTGCTGAGCAAGTGTCCCAGGGGCAGTGAGGTCACCATGCTGGTGCAGAGAGGTACGTGTCACAGCCGGTCGGCCGCTGTTACGTGACGGACAGTGTTTAGGCTTAAACAGCAGTGTAAAGAGGCTGGATGGTGGGTGGAGGAGGAGGGGGTTATGAATGAACGCCATGAATGAGGCCTCACTCGTTCACTCGTTACCTCTGCTCATCTCATACGCTGGTCTTTGTCTGGCTTTAACCTGCTCGCTGCCGTGCTCCGTTCATGTTCTGGCCTGGAAGGACCACAGGATAATGTTTGTGTCACTGACCCTGTGGATGCTGAACGGGCCTCGGGCCCTCGTGTGGGTCCGGCCTCCTCCGTGCTCCCCCCCCAGAGTCGAGGTGGCAGCCTGGGCTCTGCGCCCTCCTCAGCACCACTGATGCCCCCTAATGAGCAGACCCGGGCTGGGTCAAACGCTATGTGGGGACCTGGTTGCCGTAGCAACCACCAGGCCAGACACCGTGGGTGACAGCAGTCACCTGTAGGAGCAGGTGGAGGAGCCTGAGGAGCTGACGTGATGATTGGCTGAAATTGCTGCACACAGAGTGAATCCACTCCTGTAATTTATTGGGCAAAGTGCTTTAATAAGAATGAAGGTTTGTTTTCCAAGACCATATTATTTTAGACGTTTTTTTTATACTAAACAGGCAGCGTGAGATCATTTCCTCTGGGAGGTTGTGATGACAGTTTTGCCCCCTTTACTGATTAACTAATTAAGTTTATAATTGAATCTAAAATGCACAAGACAAATGACTTGGTTAAAAATAGTCATTATTGTATCTGTCGGTGGAGCTGAGGCTTGTGCTTGACTCTCTGTCCTTTCTGTCTGTAAATGATGTGGTGACCTTTCAAGTCGCGGCCAGCAGCGCGCACATAATCATTCACAAACAACAATTACGGGAAGTAAGACGAGCGACTTAAAGCAGATGAGAGGAGCGAGTGGAGGATGAGAAGCTGGAGGAGCAGGGATCGTGTTGTGAGGAGCTAGAGGTGGAGGATTAGAGGCCATATTTGCTGAAAGTGCTAGAAATTCAGCAGAGGGAGCACAAATGAGAGGACCGGCTTAGAGGAGGAGGAACAAGGTGGAGCTCAGCTGGAGGAGAAGCCTTAATCTGTGACTCACGGAGCTGCGCTGTGACTCAGAGTCAGCACAGTCCGTTATCAGGAGACAAGGTCAAACAGACAGAGCTCTGGCACATGACAACGTGTTCTCTGCAGTGGATCAGTGGAGTCGCTTTCATAGTGAACACATCCATGTAAAGGCGCGATGCAGCTTAACGCACTTAAACAGAAGCAAACGTTTTGTTAAACTGCAGCCGCCCAACGCAGGAAGCATGAAGTCAGCAGCGAGTCTCAGGATGCTGGTGGCGAATCTTAGACAGATGCACAATGAGCTCAGACACCTGGAAGTGAAAACGTCTCCAATAAATCAAATGTGTTTCTAGAGCGTGTTCTTTGCCATCACCTCTGGAAAAACAGAGCAGGGAGCTGGAATACGTCACGGTTCCCGGTACAGCTGGTTCCAGGTCAGTCAGGGTTCCACATACAGCTGGTTCCAGGTCAGTCAGGGTTCCACATACAGCTGGTTCCAGGTCAGTCAGGGTTCCACATACAGCTGGTTCCAGGTCAGAGGTGAGCGGCGGCACAGACTGGACCGACTGTAGCATCAACAGAGGTTCACGCGTCTTCAGCGCCTGCGCTCGCTGTGACACTGAGCTTTATTAAAGCTTCATCCGTCTGCAGGCTCCGCCTTTATGACACAACCAGGTGTCGCATCATCTGGTTGTCTCACACACAACGCGCTCCTCCGTCAGTCCAGCCACGGATCCTCCATCTTGTCTTTCTATCGGTGTTGCTATGACAATCGTGCACAGCAACTCTGTCCCCCGAGAGAAAAAGAGAAGGCGAAGAGAGGAGGAGATGGAAGGTAGAGAGAGAGTCAAATAACGAGGAAGTGTGAGAAATATGGAGTAACTACAAGACACAGAAGAAATAGGCCCAGAACCAACGTTCTCCACGAGCGACAGTAACTGTGAATGGAGAAAAGCATTGGCTGCTGTTAGTCACTTCCACCAGCCACGCGTCCAGTCAGCGAGGTTCTGCTGAGAACTGAACCACACACGCTTCTACGTTCATGCTCGTTTTGATCCTTCGCTCACTTCACCGTTGTTCTGCGACGTTCCACTGTTTGAAACCGTCTCCTGGAGGAACCCGCTTCCTCCTTTTCTGCTTAGAGCCACTTTAGGCCACAGCGCTGCCAGCGTGTCTGGATGCTAATGATGCCGCCTTCGTCACCGCGGTGTTGAGGCTTTTTGGAGCAGCTTTACCATCATTCAGCAGCTTGAGCAGAGAAATATGAGGATTAGGGCACGGCTGCATAATGTAAATGTGCGCGCTTGCATATTCGCGCTGTGCTGAATGACGCTCACCTTCCTGCACAGCTGCCTGCGCTCCTGCTGAATATGCATCGCCTTCATGCATCCGTGCTCTGCGTGTGCAGGAACATGCAATTTGTGAATTCCCTTCAGCTGCTCATAAATGTTCCATCCGTCCAGATTAGATCAACGTCGCGTATACATCACCGCCGCGTCGCCACGGCGACACCGCGTCCTGCATGAAGATGTGTTCACTGAGCGTCATGTAAATCAGGCTTGAGCTGCGCACACGTTGGGGTCGAACCTCAGCTCCTTGACTCTTCATTCCAGTTCACTTCATTTATTAACCATATGGTCACAGCTAAATTCAATCCCAACACATTTACTGCTTATTATGTTGACATTTTTCAAACAACCTTTGAAAGTCTTCAAAGTGAAAGCATTGCTTGCCTCCACTCTGTAATTTCTGTCTTCAGGGTCACACAACCTGCAGTTGCAATTGCAACTGGTTATTGACATCTGACCTTCCTCTGGCCTCTGTGTCCTTCCTGGGTCACACACACTCCCTTCCATAAAAACATCCACTGGCAGCTGGGATGTTCTGGTTCCTCCAGTAAATGGCAGCCTGTAATATGAGAGAGAGAGAGAAAGGGGGGAAGGGAAAATGGAGAGGATAAATTATGAATCGTGTAGAGAGAGGGGCTTTGCTGCAACAGAGAGTTTTAACATTTAATGATTTTTTGCCAATGCAGCAGAACGAGCCTAAGATGGATGCTTGAATGTTGTTGCATGTGTTAATGTCACCAGGACATTGGATTCATTCTCCCAGTAGGCTTTTCCCTGTGCATGCTGGGTATCGGGCGCTGTGGGAAGGATGTGGTTTGGTTTCAGCGCCGTCTGCAGCAGAATGAGGCTGTAATGGATCAAAGGCTGGACGGCCGCTTATGATGGAGTCAGGCACCTTTACAAATGTACACGCCGCTGCTGTATACAGAACTACTTGATTGCCGTGGCAACGCCAACTCTTTGTCCCAGTCGTGCCTTATGTAGAGTATTTCATGCATTCACTCGTCTATTTTTGTCTCGACATACTGAGCCGTGGTTCCTGGCGGGAAAGAAGCTTCAGGAAGGAAATGACTTACTTTGGAAAGTGGCACATTTAGTGTGTGTGTGTGTGTGTGTGTGTGTGTGTGTGTGTGTGTGTGTGTGTGTGTGTGTGTGTGTGTGTGTGTGTGTGTGTGTGTGTGTGTGTGTGTGTGTGTGTGTGTGTGTGTGTGTGTGTCAGGTTGGCTGAATAAATATATGGTAATGTGTCTGAGGTTGACTTTAAGGATGTGGGAAAACTGTTTGGTTGGATTGTGAATGATTCCCCAACTCGCTCCCCTGATAACTGGCTTCCAGTATGAATATTTCATTAGCACAAATGAGATTGAGGTGACTCTACAGTATGTTAACTGGTATTTGAAAGAGCGGGAGAGAGAAAGAGAGAGATCGAGCAAGTGATGGTTCACAG
Source organism: Betta splendens (assembly GCF_900634795.4). Taxonomy (NCBI): domain Eukaryota; kingdom Metazoa; phylum Chordata; class Actinopteri; order Anabantiformes; family Osphronemidae; genus Betta; species Betta splendens. The sequence goes on along the minus strand of NC_040887.2, from coordinate 1,935,197 downwards.
AAGATGCAGAGGGGGAGGGAACAAAAAAAGCAGGCAGAGAAGATCTGGTTGTAAACCTTAAGCAAGCAGAGCGGAGGAAGGAGCTGCGGTGGCTGGAGATGAGCTCCGTCAGGCACAATCCTGGGATTTGCATCGATACCGAGCTCCCGCGTCTGAGCTGCTGATAGTGGATTCTCCTGGAGGTGACCTGCAGTCGGAGCAGCTGCTGTGGGCGGCGAGCGTCGAGCCGAGAGGACGGAGACGCGGAGCACGAGGCTCAGCGCTGATCCGAGAGCAGCGCTGATCCGAGAGCAGCGCTGATCTGAGAGCAGCGCTGATCTGAGAGCAGCCGCAGCAGAAGAGCGCCCGTCGCTCCGCTTCTCAACACGCGGGACGAGCGAGCACCACCGCCGGTCATTAATGCTCTCTCTGTCTCTTTGCCGCTGCTTTGCAGGAGTGGTGCCGGCCAAGAGGAGTCCGAAGCTGGTGGTGAGTCCTGTCATGTTCATGTTCTGCTCCTCTCTGTCGGTGCTATTTAAAGAACACGCCACACAGATGATGTGTGACTCCAGAGCTTCAAAAGCTGCTGTTTTATCCCATCTTCTCCTCCTTCACTTTGACTTTTGCCACAGGCTTCTTTCATTGTTTTCATTTTCCATGTGTTGTCGTGTCTTTGTTCGTTCTCCCTCCATGGGTTGTGTCAGGGAAATGTCACGCTGTCAGACCACAACAAACGCCCGCCTCGCCTCCATTTTAGAGCCCAAACGCTGGAGCCGCTCAAACGCTCTATGCACGGAGGACTGTGCTGCCTCAGTCCATTAGACGGGTCTCCGCTGATCAAGTGGGAAATCAATTTTCATGCCCGTTGTCTTCATTACGAAGCGTTGCTGGAATATTTGCCCCTTCATCTCGTTCAGCGACGAGCGAACGACTCAGACTCATTCACGAGTCTTTTATTCACGTCTGGAAGGAAATCACCGAGTTGTCATTTTGGTGAACTCTCAATGTCAGTTATTGCAAAAATGTGTTACAAAAAATGGAGAAAAGCACAATAATAATTATTTCTGCAAGAATTGTGGAAGCAGAACAGAGTGGGACGTGTGCGCGTCACAGGCAGGAAACCTTTAGAGAAGCAGCTGTTGCAGATACTTAAACTCCTTTCGTAGCGTTAGGATTTTTTCTCTGATGCAGAGATCTTGAAAATCACTTTAAAGCCGCGTTTTACACGACCCGCTTTCTGTGGAGACCAACCTTGCTTTAGTTTCCACGCATCGGACCTTTCTGCCATAAACAAAGAGCCCTTGGATTCGTGGCGGCAATATCTTTGTTCATTAACATTCCCTCACATGTGGGTCTTTGTGTGGCAGCCATGGAAACCAAGTCCCTTCTCCTCAGCCTCCAGGAGATGCTCTCAGCGTGAGATGTGTCTAAAAAAGATGACCTTGAGTCCTTTTTCTTGCTCGTCCTCCATCAGCACGTTTCCCCATCACTCTCGCACAGACTCGCTCCTCTGCCCTCTCCTTGCGTCCTCTGCTGCCGTACGCCTCATGAAGCTTCTTCTGTGTTCTGCCCACCCAGCACCAGTTGGAGAGGAAGGACAGCCAGAGCAGCTCCCAGCACAGCGTGTGCAGCCACCGCAGCGCCCACGCCGACTCCCCCAGCCACCCGCCCCCCGCCATGCCCAGCGAGGCCGCGGCCCCGGCCCCCACGCCCGCCGCCCCCACCCAGCCCCTGCCCTGCCTGCCCCCCCACGACCCCGCAGACGGCACCTTCACCCTCCAGAAGAAGCCGGACCCCTTCAAGATCTGGGCGCAGTCCAGGAGCATGTACGAGAGTCGGCGTGAGTAGCCTCCGTCTTTTGGCATGTAACGATGTGTGAGTCACGCAGGTCTCCTTCAGGTCCATCTGCTCCGAGTCCACGTCCACTGAGGTTTGAGTCACTAAAACTCAACACTCTGCTGGTAGATGATTATGAAATAACAGCCTCCTCCGTTCTCAGGCTTCAGATCAGGAGTCTTTCTTCGCGTCTCCCCCCTTGTGTTTGCTGGATGTTGTTTTTCAGGCCATCGGTGGAGTAAACCCTCCACGATGCTCTTCTCTTCGTTATGACGATCACAGATGCTCCTACCTTCACACCATCTTTGATCTGGCCAACTGTTTCTTCTGTCGTCCAGCACTTTGATCTGGAGTTTTGCTTCTTTTTAAGATTTTGGCTGCATGGCACCGTTTATAACTCGCAAACATTATATTATCAGCAGCCAAACAGCTTGACTCATGCCCAGCAAAAGCAAAAGTGGAACACTGGGGAGCAGGCAGCATCTGTGAGGATCCTCAGCATCACTTACAGTCATGGCTGAGTCTGACAGCCACGGTTTAATGCTGTGTCCAACGCAGGAGGCTGCATTGAAGGGTCTGTGCTGTCACTGCCGGTGACCCACAACAGGTCTTTGGATCTGTTTCCAGCTGTCGGTTAATATTGGTGGAGAATCCAGGACGGCTGTTGGTAAATGTTAACTGAGCCCAGAGATGCTGCTTTAAACTGTGGCTGATTGGAATATCTGCGTTATAAGCCCTGAAGGAGCTGCAGCTCCTTTGGGTGTGAGTAGAGGAGGACGAGACCCAGCGAGTGCAAAGAGGAGGGAAGGATGTGTCTGACGCGTGTTCGTGTTCAAACCTACAGCGCAGGTGAAGTGAATAAAGCCTCTTCACGGCTCACAGCTGTTCCTCTTACTGCTACTTACTGTAACTTTGATCACTGCTCCATAGGCGTGGGTCAGTGCCACGCGTGGCAGGCGTGCACACTGTGGGAGCGGCAGACTGGCACCGAACCGCCCGCGTCCTCCAGTCTGCTCCGCACGGCGCCGTGGAAACGCTGAGACTTCACAGATGTTAGGAAAAGTTCAGTCATAGATGAGGGTTAAAAATAGCAGGCGGCCGCGCGTCGCTTCTGCGACTGCAGTTGTGTGACGCGCTCACAGCAGGGGGCTCGGTGCGAGAACAAGCACCAATCTGCTCAATGAGGCGAAGAAAGCAGCAGCTGCCGACGGAGAGCAGCCCCTCATTGAGCAGCAGCTACAACTGGATGTGCATTTGTGCTGAGTTGGGATCGTCACCTGTTGATTAGAACACGCGTCCACAGATTAGCCGACATGTGAGCTGACGCATGGCCGCCTGCGGGTCTTTGGCAGGTCGGCTGCTGCAGCTCCATCCTCTCATTGTTTCTTCCCGTGTTTCAGTGCCAGACTGCCAGGAGCAGGACATTTTCCTTTGGCGGAAGGATACAGGCTTTGGGTTCCGCATCCTCGGTGGAAACGAGCCCGGGGAACCTGTAAGTATCCCTTTAAGTATCATAATAAGGCTTCAGCTTCTAACCATGATGTGGTTCCTCCTCACTACTCTGCTCATTCATGCTTCAGTGTTTTCCTTCGCTCCTGTGTTTAAACCCTAACGCATCACTCTGGCTCCAACTGTTCTCTCTGGAGAAGCTACAGACAGCTTGTTAGGAGAAGCAAAGGCCTTTCTGCTGGTGCACCATATATTTGTCATAAAAGGAGGAAGTGAGGCTGAGAGTGGAAGGCACACATGACGAATAGAGGGAAATAAAATGGCAGCAGGCTTCAGGTTTACCCCAGAGGAGCTGCCGCTTGTTTTTCGTGCCAAATACTGCAGTTGTGCGCTTGTTGCTGTCAGAGCTGTGTCTCCACTCCCACACAGCGCCTGCAGCTCCGGGCTCCTCCGTGGCCCCAGAGGGCCACTCTGGCCTGCTTGCTTTTCTGAGCGTCAGCTGCAAATACCTTGAAGTGATGCAACTCTAGACCTGTCAATTTAAACAGAGTGAGACAAGTGCGTCTCTGTGCGCACGGTTTGACTTACAGCCGATTAGCGGCTGCTAATTAGCCATAGGATCCTAATCATGAAGCTGCTGCGTAGATAGGAATGAATGAAGCATCCGTTGTGTGCTCTGCTGTCCAGATCTACATAGGCCACATAGTGAAGTACGGGGCCGCGGACGAGGACGGGCGCCTGCGCTCCGGGGACGAGCTCATCTGCGTGGACGGCACCGCGGTGGTGGGCAAGTCGCACCAGCTGGTGGTGCAGCTGATGCAGCAGGCGGCCAAGCAGGGCCACGTCAACCTCACTGTCAGACGTAAGACGCCCGGATACGGAGGTGACGGCAGCTCTGAGCACAGGTCGCCCCCCGACACGCCTCCCCCGCCTCACCCGCCTCTCCCTCCCGCTCCCCAGGCTCCAAAGGAGAGGGCGACGTGCCCCCGTCCCCGGCCTCCTCGCACCACAGCAGCACGCAGGCGCCCAGCCTCACCGAGGGCAAGCGCACGCCGCAGGGCAGCCAGAACTCGCTCAACACCGTCAGCTCGGGCAGCGGCTCCACCAGCGGCATCGGCAGCGGCGGCGGCGGCGGCAGCGGCAGCGCCGTGGTGCCGGCGTCGCTGCAGCCGTACGACGTGGAGATCCAGCGCGGAGAGAACGAGGGCTTCGGCTTCGTCATCGTGTCGTCCGTGTCCAGGCCCGACGCCGGCACCACCTTCGGTAAGTGATGCAGGGCCCGATGATGGTGGTGTTTTATTTCGTTTCGTGTTTCATAATGAGGTTTTCAGAGGATCAGTTTTATGTGAGTGTGAGCAGCATGAACAAACCTTCGTAATAACATCTGCAGCGCATCGAGCAGTAGAACATACATGTACTGTGTCTAGTGCTGCTTCCATCACAGACTCTGACCCTGTGAAAGTCCCACCGCCATCCGTTCGTGTCTATGCTGTTTATTTATTAAGGCGGCGGCCGTGCATGGACTGAAGTCGCTGATGAGGAGTAGTAGCAGCTCAGTTAGCGTTAACCTCCAAGACATGAATTCCAAACACAAAGTCAGACCAAGGTCCTGCTGTAGTGAGTCATTATGATGATGTACCGCGGTGTGTCACAAAGAACGGATGAGAACGGCCGCCACCGGCCGCCCGGGGAGCATGTCATCGATCCCATGGGCTAATGGCGTTGCTTTGCAAAATGCAATGCAACAATTAATGTTTTATTTACAGTGACACCGGTGACGGCGCGAGTCCACAGCCGCTCCAGCGCCTTCCAGTCTTGGGAGGTTCTTGTTTCTGCTGCTGCCTCACTGCGCTCCCCTGCTCCTCGTTATTCCTCCAGGGGGACGAGATGAATGGGCTTTGTGCTTTCATGAGCTGAGCTGCGATCGTGCTGTAGCATCCCTCACTCACTTCCCTAATGGATTCATGCCATGGGGGACCTGAGCCGAAATCTGACAGAGGATGTGTGTTTAAAAAAAGCAGCTCTGGAGCTTCTTCCAGGAGGTTTACATGCAGCTCACTTCTGGGAAAAACAAAGTCTTCAGCTCATTCCACATCTCCACACGCTCCATAGCACAACCCCCACGTCCCCTCGCATTCTGAGCTTATGCATTTTACAATCAGGGTAGAAGGAATCGAGGTGATGTAATAAATATAGATGCTGCAAAAATACTGTATAAAAGGGAGGAGCAGAGATAGAGAGAGTGCAGGTGAAGGAGGGGAGAGAACTGGTCCCTGCAGCGTAAACAACATTTGTCAATCAGATGCGATGGCTACACGTCTGCGTCTTCTGGTTCCAGGCTAACTGGGTTTGCTGTGGGTAAACTGAGATGTGGTGATTTGGATAATTGACCTGTCTTCTTTCTGTCTTTTCCACTTTTCCTTCTAATCATCATCAATCATTCACCAATCAAAAAAACTCACACAAATCATGTTGAAATCCAATCATCTCCACACAAAAACATGCAAAATGCACATGCAAACAAACATGTACGTTCACAACAAAGCTGGAAATGCTTGTGTGGCCATGCCCCACAAAATAGGACGCATCATTGAAGGAAGCCCGGCCGACCGCTGCGGGAAGCTGAAGGTCGGGGACCGGATCCTGGCCGTCAACGGCTGCTCCATCACCAACAAGTCGCATTCGGACATCGTCAACCTGATCAAGGAAGCCGGAAACACTGTCTCGCTCAGGATCATCCCTGGTGATGGTGAGGCTTTCAGTGTGTGTGTGTGTGTGTGTGTGTGTGTCTTTCATAATGCAGCATGATGTGACTTATTCATGGACGTGGTGGGAAGAAAAGGGCACCGCTGCTCTTCACAGGCACTGTCTTTCTGGGTGTGAACCGTAGTGAGTCACTGAGTAGGAGGAAGGTGAAGCTGCCCCAGAAGCCTCCATCACCACTTCTCCACCTCCCTCTCTGCCTCCCAGATGTCTTTACAGTTTGAAAAGATTAAAAACACGGCCGACGTTTATTCACAGGCTCAGGAAATAAACTCAGACTGAATATGTCAGGGCAAGCGTTTTGTGAGAATGCTTTGCTTTAGTCTCAGCCAATGGGGATCAGCGCGAGACGCTGCAGCAGCTGTTCACCTCCGACCGAGAGGTCGCCTCGTTTCTGCCGCGATCGGACGCAGGTGAAGCCAGAGAGGAGCCAGACGCCCCCGGTTCCACTCACGTAGAATGAGGGCGCGAGCAGCGACGACGCTCACGGATCTGCTCCGTGTTTTCCAGCGTGATCGCTCGTGCAGTGGGACGAGTTGTTCATGAGCAAATGGCAAACGACAGCATCACAGGCGGTTAGCGTCAGGTTGGAGGGAGCGGCTTCAGCGTCTTTAGAGAACACAGCTGCAGGCCAACGCGTAGAAACGCTGTATTTTACTCTGCTTCTTCTTCTGTGTTAATGTTTGTGCGATGACGTTTCTCTCCAGAATCTTCCAATGCTTCTCTGCTGACCAACGCGGAGAAGATCGCCACCATCACCACCACGCACACGCCTCAACAGTCCACAGAGTCCCGGTAGGCGACGCACGAATCACACTGCTTCCATGAAGGTGTGTTAGTTATTACAGCCCAGAGTGTAACGCTGAGCTTCTCCCTTCATAAGGAACAACCCAAAGTCCAAAGGAGCTCCTCCTCCTCCGCCCACGCAACAGAACACACAGGTAGGAACAGCTCCGTCCTCAGACCTGGACCCGCTCCATGTCTGAGGACCCGCTCCTCTGCTCAGAGCCTCAGACATGGACCCGGACCCGCAGGCTGAGGGTCCAGCAGCTTCTTACCTCTTTCTGACTTTTAGTCCTACCAAAGCCGGTACCTGCTGGTCACCTTATATACTGTGGCAGCTTTTCCTTCAGCCCTTGTTTACTGAGGCTCACAGACTCGTGTAACATTAGTCAATTGTGCTTCACTGAGCAGACATTTTGAGTGTTGGTAGAACGTGATCTCATTCGATCTGAAGTTTGGCCTCACCTCTTGACCTTTTGACCTTTAGCAGCATCAGTCACGTCTCCTCTTTTGTCTCAGGATGCTGAGTTCTACTCGGTGGACCTGGAGCGGGACAGTAAAGGTTTTGGCTTCAGCCTCAGGGGCGGGCGCGAGTACAACATGGACCTGTATGTGCTGAGGCTGGCGGAGGACGGCGCCGCCGTCAGAAACGGCAAGATGAGGGTAAGAACCTCGGAACGGCAGACGGCGGTCTGTGCAGAGCGTTAACGGGCAGCAACAGTAACGCGGCCTCTGTGTCTCAGGTCGGAGACGAGATCCTGGAAATTAATGGTGAGAGCACAAAGAACATGAAGCATTCACGTGCCATTGAACTGATCAAGAACGGAGGCCGGAGGGCGCGGCTGGTGCTGAAACGGGGAGACGGCTCCGTACCCGAGTATGGTAGGTTTCAGGCCCTTATACAACATCTGTTGAACAACGTCAGTTCAGGCTGGAATAATGTCGATAATGTTTAATATCTTCTATTACAAACCCTTCTTCTCTCTATGACGACGCTTTGTAAAACAGCCTGTTGTCTGTTTATTTGTCTTCTCCTCTCCCTCCCTCCGTTCTCTCTGGTCTCTTGTTGCTGGGCTCTTCCTCCTCTCCAGCGATGATGGCTCCTCATCTCGCTGTTGGTACAATGAGGAATGACAAGATGGGAGAGCCCTGTTTCTACCTAATGGGCCAAAATCAGACCACGGTTTGTAGCCAAGTCTGTCCCGAGTCCACTCCCCGGCCATGGTTCTCCTTTCAGTTTGACCCCCCCCCCCCCCCCCCCCAGCTCATCGCTCCCGCATCCCACTTTGTGCCCCGTGTTCCCACCGTGTTCGTTCTTGGTGTCTCATCATGCCTGACTCTAACTTGTGAATCCATACATGCACCACCCCCTGCGTGCTCCAGCATCACACCACATATCCTTACTGGCACTAATACGTTGCCATTGCTCATGACAAACTGCTGCCATAGCAACCAGCCTCTAATTTGGCAGAGCCGCCGCCAAAGTGACTCTTATTTCTGTTCTTTTTCTTTTCTGTGTTTCTCCCACTGATGCACATTGAGTTGTTGGCCACTGTTTTAAACGACTTCCTGGGAGCCCGCTGTGATAACCTCCGCCCCACACTTGCTTTGTGTTGCACCTGCTCTTGTTGCTGACATCACCCCGTGTTTCAACCCACAGCTCTAGAAAGAGAACATGAAGCGATGCGTCACCTTGTTTGTTTATGTGCATAGGTGTGAATCCTTGGCCACATGCCAGTTTAGTCCAGCCCGGTTGTTTCTGAGGATACATGCAGCACATGCAACAGCACATGCATGACTTCCATGAGCTCATGCATTGACCTTCTGTCAGGTCAATGCATGAACGTCACGTTGGTATCCCTCAATGCCTGGTTTCTCATCCTCCGTCTTCTGTCCTGCAGACGGCAGCAGTGACGGGCACCCTCCCGCACCCGGGGCACAAAACACTCCGGAAGTGAGAACGCTGCCACCCAACAGCCGATACCACACCTCATTGGAGTCCAGTTATCCACCAGACCTTCACAAACCATCACGCCAGGAGGAGGCTGCGCGTGGCCGAGACAGGAACCGAACCTGGGACAGGGCTGGGTCCGAGCAGATGGACTGCCAAGGCCAACAAATGAACCCCCACCATCATCACACCTGGAATAACAATCACAGTCAAAATACTCACAGACCGCAGTCTCCAGACAGTAACAGCAGTAGCAGTGGCAACAAGAAGAGCAGAGGCCGCAAAGTCAAGAAGTCGGAGTCGGAGAGCGGCATCTCCAAGCTCCTAAAGACTCTGAGGAAGGACAGCTCTGGGAAGAAGGCAGCCGCTGCCGAGAAACTGAGGAGCCGAGAGCTCTCCAGCAGCAGCTCTACTTTGGACGGGAGATCCCGTCTCCAGCGGCGCGGCTCCCTGGACCGCTCGCCGACCCGAAAGCGGGCCTCGTCCCCCGACCGCCGCCGGGCCAAGTCCATGGACCGCCGGGCGGAGCGAGCGCACCGGGACCGCACGCCCGAGCGGGAGCGCGACGATGGCGGCTTCCTGGCCGCCACCCCCGAGCGCAGGCTTTATGAGCGGAGGCTCCCGAAGGAGCCGCAGACGCCCGGGCGCGTCAGCATCAGCAACGGGGACGCGTCTCTGCCCAGGGGCCGCGCGCATCAGCGAGCAGCCAAGAACGGAAACCTCCTGAGAGACTCTTCCTCAGAGCGGAGGGAGGAGCGGCACCACGTGAACGGGACGCCGGAGAGACGCTACCGAGCCGAGCGGGACTCTTCCCCCGACAGCAGCTACAGCCGTGACGAGCTGAACTATGCAGCGGCGCCCAGACTGAAGGACTACTACAGCATGATGAAGAACAACGCTGCCTACAACAACGCGGGCCACAAGAACAATGCAGCGGGCCGCGGCGCCAACCAGCTCCCTGAGCCCAAGAGACGGCTGTACAAGGAAAGCCCCAAAGACCTGAGCATCTAGAGCCACTCGCCTCTATCTGTGCACATGTGGACACCAAGGCTACGAACTCCTGTGCTTTATTGATTGGTTTGATTGACTTGACAACTTGTGATCCCATCCAGAGATTCATAAAACAGCAGGAGTACAATCCTTCTCTCAGTTCATACTGGTCGTTCCGTCATTGTTCTAGTTATTTTGAGCATAACATAGGTTGTTGTACTATAGTAAAGGTATTGTATGTGCCTGCATATGAAATCGGTGATATTGCTTTTTGTAGGCATTGCTGAATCTAAATATTTGTTCCCTCAGAGGTATGAAACATGCTTCCAGTTGTGGTATCTTTAACTAAGCTTGTTTTCAACTTGTTTCTAGATGTCTTCTCCATTCTGAATTGCTTTACTGAATAAACTATAGCACAAGACTGAAGGTTCACAAGAACTGGAAAAAAAGCATTTGACTGACGGCAAATCTCTAAATTCTCAGAGAGATAATTCTATAAATAACTTATGACTATTTATTTTGATTTGGCACATATCATCAACAAGTTCATTCAAACCTTGAAGGTAGAAGTGCACACTGTACCTGAGAAAGCATGCTGTACCCTTATTTGTGTTGCGTCCTTGAAGTGTGTGGCAGCTCCCCCTCCTTCCACTAAATACACCCACATGAGGAGGATAAAAGTGAAACTGTATGAGAATTAGCAACATTATTATCAGTTTCTCCTTTTGCAGTAGGATTTTAAAAATAACTTAATGCTGTGATCCGTCTGCATTCCGGTTCCAGCGGGGAACGAAGCTGAGTCTCTCAACTACATGCAAAGCTGTTCTGGTAGATTCTCTTTTGGAGGAAGATTACAGTTAAACACTACACTTTAGTATTTTGAGCCAGAACTTAAAGTTGCCCTGGAAATGATTTTTCAAATATGCAAAAAAAGCAAAACCTGTAAATGATCCCTGTGCAAGTTGCATGTGTACATGAAGTGTAGTTTCCCTGCTTTGTTGGTTAATAAGGAACATACACTGTAACACAGCAGTGATCGTTGGCCCTGACCTCATGTTGAAGATCCCCACACCTCCTGGTCCCGATGACGTGGCTGGATTTGTTGGTAACGTATGAGTGGTCGACCTGCCGTGCTGAGCCATGCTGTCACACCACTGGAGTCTGACTGCTGCTTTCTAACGTGTTTCCGTGTATTCTCTGTTTTATGTTTCATTGAAGAAGTTAAATATATTGGATAAGCCACTACAAATACATTGTTTGATCACTGTTGTCTCCATGGTACTGTAAAAAAAACTAAAAAAAGTCACGTATAAGAAGTGAAGTCGTTGGCCATCTCCTGTAAAGATTTTTTCCAATGTATCTATTAGGAACCGTCATGGATTAAAATGTTGCCTTTTTCATGTACAAAAGAGAAATTTATGAAAAACACAGCAGTGAGGAATGTGATAATGTGTTTATATGTCTGAAATGGACCTGACGAATACGCTGATTTACCTTGGATCAGGTATGTAAAGACACTGAAGTCAATCAGAAATGGCCTGGTGGTTGGAATCTCTCGATGGTTAGCCTGCCTTTGTATTATAAAGCACTTGTATGCAGTCTGTGTTCTTCAAGCATTATTTCTTGCAATGTGCTCTGGACATAATGCTGTCTCTGTGTTGATAAAAGCAGTACATGTATATGGGCCAATCTTTTTTATAAAACTATGCATATATAAATACTACATTGTTCATAGCTTTATTTGACCCATGAAGCTATACATAACATTAGTCTAAGTACAAGTAGATGTGAACTTATCCAGCTTCTTTCCTTAAGATGGATTACGATGTATATGTAGCTATCAAAAGAAGTCTGTGAATGCTATTTTTATTATCAAATAAAGTTTTCCATACAAATTGAAAAAGCATTTCATATTTCTGCACGGCCGTTGTTCTGACGAGAGTAAACGATGATAAATAATTACCTGAGGATGAGTAGTGGTTGTAGTAGTAGTAGTAGTAGTAGTAGTAGTAGCAGTAGCAGCAGCATCATGGCTGCCGGCTGCTCCGCCTTCACGTGATGCGTGTAGTAGTGAGACTACTGTCACTCAATCTCCCTCAAGAAGATTCAAAAGCAGCAACAGCTGTGCTCACGTTTCATGTTTTTTAACACGAGTTACAAATTACTAATGTACTACACTAATATGAACGTGGGATATTATCTAAACTTACATACAGTAACTCAGTAGAAAACAACTGGCAAATGTAAAATTTTTAGAACAAGTTAGTGTTTAACAGAATTGCTTTTTTCTCTTAAAAACAAACAAACTAATATCTGATTTATCGCAGCAACAAGCGCTTCCCTCCTCATTCTTGTTTTCCTTAAGCTCACAGCTGGAGCTTGACATGAGACTGCTCTCTGAGCACATCTGTATTCTGTGGAGGATCCAGAGATACAATGGTTGCCATAGCGACACATACTGTAGGAATAATGTGTGTTTATTGTGAGCTAGTGACCAGCTGATGTGTCTGTTACAAATACTTCACCTAGAAATATTTAATCAATCCTGTGATGCCAACTGTGAAGCACCTGCACATAAGGAAGGAACAGGTTTATTCTACCGTACCTTACATCATAGTGCGTGTTTTACTGTAGTGTATTATACTTTTTAAACAAACATGTTCCAGATTCCAGAGCATGGAGGTGTTTACTGATTTGTTCTATGCAGTTAGTCTTTCCTCAGCTTTAAATAATGTGATTAATTTTAATTATCAGATCAAGTAGGTGTTATGTCAGGTGTATATTCATAATCCCTTTAGACCATGTTCTAAGCCCAAGGTGACCTGTGGTTGAAATTACGATAGCAAAGCACACTCCACAAAAGAAAGTTGTGGTTGTGTTGTGTTTGCATCGTCTTGTTCCGTAGCTCCAGAGCTGTAACCACTACAACCAGTACGACCAGTACGACACCCTGAAACAGGACTAGAGACATGATCGCATTGTGAATGTCATTCACATTTATTCATTTCTATAAATATACTATGGACCTGTGTCGTCCAATTATAAGTAAAACATAAACAGGGTTAGTCATTTGCAAAGTGCGTTTTATTTTACGTTGCCTTGATTACATGCCTCTACATTCAAAAATAAGCCAGTATCATGTAAGATCCAACTGTCAAGGATGAACTTTTTCCCTCTTTCGCTCAGGAAAAAAATCTCTCACAGATTGTAAAGTTGGATTTTCTGTACACACAGGAACAACTCTGGAATGGGCCGACGCGTCCTGTAACTGTCTTTAGGTTGAACCAACTCGTTTGTAAAAATACAAAAAAGGAAGTTATTTCCGTAGACATTGGAGGAGAAGTCTTCTTCTTGGATGGTGGATCACGGAGCTTTTCTTGACCCGTTTATGCAGGAGAGACGGAGCTGGAGGACACAGAGGAGGCCTCGGTCTTGGAGGCAGTGGTGGATCCTTCCTCCTCCTCGAAGGGGTTCTTGCCGCAGCACAAGGTGGTGGCCATGCAGTGGCGGAACTGCTTGTTCATGCAGATGTAGATCAGAGGGTTGTATATGGCAGAACTCTTAGCAAAGAAGGCCGGCACGGTCATGAAGAGTGGGCCGAACTCAGAGCCCTGGTGGGTGAAGATGTGCCAGGCCACGCCAGCATAGGGCAGCCAGCAAATGTGGAAGAAGACCACCATGATCACAACCATGCGGGTGACCTCCCTCTCGGCCCTCTGGGTGGTCTCAGACTCCTGCTGGGCGGCAGCCGCCTCCTTGACGGCGCACAGCAGGCGGCCGTAGCAGAAGAAGATAATAATGAGGGGAATCAGGAAGTGGCAGCAGAACATGTAGATGACGAAGGACTCGTTGTTGAAACCCTCGGCGCGAGTGTAGTAGTCGACTCCGCACGAGCACTGCATGCCCTCGGGGATGTAGCGGGACCAGCCGATGAGGGGGGGCACGGCACAGGAGCAGGCCATGATCCAGGTGAACACCAGGCCGATGATGGCGTGATTCTCCCCGAAGCGGAAGTTGCTGATGGGCTTGCAGACCACCAGCCACCGCTCAATCGCCAGCGCCACCAGCGACCACAGCGACATCTCGCCGCCGAGCGTGGCGAAGAACCCTTCCAGGTTGCAGCCGAGGCGCCCCAGCACGAAGTAGCCGTGCATGGACGTGTACATGGTCGTGGTGAATCCTCCAAACACCATGAAGAGGTTAGCGACCGCCAGGTTCAGCAGGACGTAGTTTAGAGGGGTTCGCAGCTTCTTGTGTTCGATGGTGACGTATAGAGTGAGGAAGTTGATGGGGAAGCCCAGAAGGATGAGCAGGAACATGTAGGCGCCCAGGGCAGCGTAGGCCGCTGGGTTCACAAGGTAGTACTGAGGGTATTCATAGGGACTCCGGACGACGCCGGTGGTGTTCACCATAGGGACGTAGAAGAAGGGTCCCTCTGTGCCGTTCATGGTTGCGGTCGGCGGGTGCGGTCAGCCCTGTGATGGTGTTTCCTCTGGCTGTTCAGGAGAGCGATGGAGCGGGGCCCGGTGGGCGCCGCCCGGCTTTTAAAAGGCCACACCTTGGATTATCGCCTTCCAAATCCGTCAGCACAAACTGATTTAGGCCACAGTTAATAACTAATCCAGCCACCGCTGCAAACAGAACTGACCACTCATCAAGATATTAAGGTTACACCTGCTCGTGTCTATGGAGCTACAATGACTTCCCTCATACAGTAAATGAACCTTTGTCCAGCTTTAACCAGAATCTATTTTGCTCATTTCCGAGCTTTATTTTTCTGATGCTTCTTGTCGTGATTCTCCACCTTTGCAGTTTTCAAACAGAGCTTCAGTCTCAGATTTGCCTAATGACTTTAGAAGAACATCTGAACTTAGTTAGATGACTTCATAAGAGGCTGTTTGCTCCATCTGAAGCAGGTACAACAATAGAAATTCTGCTCATCCCACACATGTATGAACTATCTACCTTCACTTTTATCTGATTTTGGTTTGTGATTGTTGTATGTACCGTAGTTACTCATTAAAGTGTCCTGGCAACGAGCCGTTAATGTCTTTAAACGCCTCCTTGTGTCATGTTAAAGTCTGCTTAGGTCCAGTGAATGTAGAGCAAAGGTAGTGGTGAGTGAGAGGAGGCCCATCTGAGCTGCTGCTGAAGAGCTCAGCACTTTCCTAATGGGTGTTGTATTAAAGAGATTTGAGGCTTATGTGTTGCTCTCACAGGCCTGTAATGGATTTAATGTCGTAGACGGGTCACTCTCACTTGTTGTTGTCGTCGCGTTCTTTGAGACTTTATTTCCCGTCCTTTTTACAGATATTCCTAAGCATAATGGAATTATTACATTTGAAGTAATATATGTTAAGAATGTAATTTTATAGAAATATTTTTGTGTTGTGTTGTTTTGATATTTGTATTTGATATTTGCTAAACAAGTGTAAAGGACCAAACATGTTGAAGCAGCTGGTTAACTTACTGTGGACTCACTAAGACCGCATGAGTTTTCCAGTAGGTCTGAGCTGTTCTTTAGATGTAGACACAGCCACTAGCTGATAAACTTGTGCTGTAGCAAGAGCAGCTGAAGTAGTACATCCTTCTTGTATCCTTCTTGTGTGTTGGTGGAAAGTAGAACAGAAAGAGAAACACATCCATTCTCACTGTTCACTGTGGTGAACACTGGGTGTTTTGCTGCACTCTTCAGGAAATGTGACCAAAGTACATGCCTGCCATTCTCAGACTAAATCATCGCTGGGATTAGGTGAATGGATGGATGGATGGATGGATGGATGGATGGATGGATGGATGGATGGATGGATGGATGGATGGATGGATGGATGGATGGATGGATGGATGGACAGGTGGACACGTGGATGGATGGACGGGTGAACGGGTGGACGGATGGATGGATGGATGGATGGATGGATGGATGGATGGATGGATGGATGGATGGATGGATGGATGGATGGATGGATGGATGGACGGGTGAACGGGTGGACGGGTGGACGGATGGACGGGTGAACGGATGGACGGGTGGATGGATGGATGGATGGATGGATGGATGGATGGATGGATGGATGGATGGATGGATGGATGGATGGATGGATGGATGGATGGATGAACAGGTGGACGGATGGACGGATGGATGGATGGATGGATGGATGGATGGATGGATGGATGGATGGATGGATGGATGGATGGATGGACACATGGATGGATGGACGGGTGAACGGGTGGACGGGTGGACGGAAGGACGGATGGACAGGTGAACGGATGGACAGGTGGATGGATGGATGGATGGATGGATGGATGGATGGATGGATGGATGGATGGATGGATGGATGGATGGGTGAACGGGTGGACGGGTGGACGGATGGACGGATGGACGGGTGCACGGGTGAACGGATGGACAGGTGGATGGATGGATGATGGATGGATGGATGGATGGATGGATGGATGGATGGATGGATGGATGGATGGATGGATGGATGGATGGGTGAACGGGTGGATGGATGGATGGATGGATGGATGGATGGATGGATGGATGGATGGATGGATGGATGGATGGATGGATGGATGGATGGACGGGTGGACGGGTGAACGGATGGATGGATGGATGGATGGATGGATGGATGGATGGATGGATGGATGGATGGATGGATGGATGGATGGATGGATGGATGGATGGACGGACGGTGGACAGGTGGATGGATGGACGGGTGAACGGGTGGACAGGTGGATGGATGGACGAATGGATGGATGGATGGATGGATGGATGGATGGATGGATGGATGGATGGATGGGTGAACGGGTGGACAGGTGGATGGATGGATGGATGGATGGATGGATGGATGGATGGATGGATGGATGGATGGATGGATGGATGGGTGAACGGGTGAACGGGTGGACAGGTGGATGGATGAATGGATGGATGGATGGATGGATGGATGGATGGATGGATGGATGGATGGATGGATGGATGGATGGATGGATGGATGGATGGGTGAACGGGTGAACGGGTGGACAGGTGGATGGATGAATGGATGGATGGATGGATGGATGGATGGATGGATGGATGGATGGATGGATGGATGGATGGATGGATGGATGGATGGACGAACGGGTGGACGGACGGACGGACGGACGGACGGACGGACGGACGGACGGACGGACGGACGGATGGATGGATGGATGGATGGATGGATGGATGGATGGATGGATGGATGGATGGACGGGTGAACGGGTGGACGGGTGAACGGGTGGACGGGTGGACGGATGGATGGGTCAGCTACTGTATGTGGTTTTCCGACGTTGACAGGACTTTGACTGTGTCAGATACTGTGTGTTCCTCCGGTGTTTAGCTCCACTCCCTGATTTCAGATTTCTTTATTTTGTGCATGTGAGGATGACTGTGGCTTTTAGAGGACACGCGCGTGGGCAGGGTGTGATGATCTCTCATTCTGCCCACAGGAACTCTCTTGCTGAGTGACCGGTGGAGAGAAGAACACTGTGACCAGGACATGGCACTTTCCACACCACCAGCTCCCACTTACATTTCACACTGAGGGTTATACATCATCAGGCACGTAGGAGCAAAAATTAACATCAGTTGGGTTAAAGATGTCAAGATTCCAAACAATCAACTGAAAGTACCTTGTTTTGTCCAATCAGCAACAAACTGTTATATGACAAAGCAGCAAAAAGCATTTTTTTGGTTTTGTTTAAAAAACACAAACAAACCATCACACTGTTTACAACTTTACCAAATAATTTTGTATTTTTATTACTCATTAGCCATCAGACTTTATCACACTATTGCTGCTGTATTTAACAATGAACAATAATTTTTTTTAATTTAATAATACAATATTTGTTGCTTATAGAGTCTGAAATGTCTGCGTTTTAATGATCAAAGGTGAAGTGAAGCTGTTAAAACCAGCCACAGTTTTCTCTGTGTTGCTTGTGCTGCTGGTGCTTCTTCAGCAGGTTCACCAGCAGTGGGAGCTGTTCACCACACATTCACGTCCTGCGTTATTATTCATTCTACAGCAGTCGACTGAAGCAATATTTGCATTTTGTTGCTGAATCGCGGTGTGTTTGTTGCCAACTTGCCCTTTTTTAAAGGCATTATTCACAGTGTAACAGCAGCTTCTCTCAGCTGATGCTGCTTTTCTAATTAAACTCATGTATCTGGTGGCAGCGTTGCCGTTATCGCTCCGAGGGCCGTGGATCCAACAGCCTTTTATTACAGCAGCATCAGGCCCATTGAGTCACCATGAAGTCCTGTTACAGCTTCATTTACTGGAGCCCTGAAGGAAACCAGATCACACTACATTATTAACATCCCCTCACACCTGCTGGAGCTGCCTGCTGAATGTCAGGGCACCGCATATGAAAGACGTCTGTTGTATTGTGAGCAAAAGCGAGGATGTGTGTTTAACAGCCGACGGGGTCCCTCCCGGTCAGTCAGAGGTAAAAACGCTTCCCTCCGATCAGCCTCGACGCAGCCTCCGCCGCTTCCATCAAAATCTTTCAAGAGCACGCACGCACAACATTCTGCCCATGGTGACGTTTCTGTGACTCCTTCTACCGCCCATTGTTCATGTTTGACAACTGCAAAGAAATTAGCAGTCTTTGGCATGATTCATCATCTTTCAATCGACTGGTTGCTAAGGTGATGAATCCACGGTGTGTGTGCAGAGAGCTGAAATCCTGCAGAGTGTGCGGGGAGCAGTGTCCCCGCACACACACACACACACACACACACACACACACACACACACACACACACACACACACACACACACACACACACACACACAAACTGCAGTCTGAGCTTGATTTGTCCCTCAACTGGTTTGATGTTTCAGGGTTTAGAGACAGAAGCCCCAGTTGCTGGTGGTTAAAGCTCGTACTGTGCGCACAAATGTCACCCTCATCAGCAAACACATATACGTGTAGACACACACACACACACACGCACACACACACCACACCTCCCACGCTCTCATCTGCACACGATCACACAACAACCGCTTCAAAGCCGCACATATTCATCAGCACTCTCCAACCTCCTTTTATCATATCTCATCATTCATATGCTAAGCAGCCACACGGGTTTTGGGTTTGGAAACTACAGTGTGGGAGCTGGTCCGATTCAAACGGGTCAGTTCAGATCCCAATGTGACGTTTTCTCCTTCGCTCCTCATGCCGTGTTGTGGACCTGCTTGAATGAAATCACGCGACCACGTGGACGCACGCGCAGGGACTAAATCCAACGGCCCAAAGGTCGGACTCGTGCCAGAACCGCCATTAGTGATGACGCCAACATCGACCATGTCGGGCCAGAACTGGCTCCATCTGTCCTAAGCTCAATTGGTCCTCGTCTCTGAAGTCTAATCCAGTCAGCACCAGGTGAAGCTGGAACCAGGAGCCGCCAAACGTCTCAGTTACACATTCTGTGACTAGTTCCTTAATTGACTTAAATGTTTCCTAAATTCACCCTGAGTCAGTTTGCAACGATCAGACGCTCACAGACGGAGCTAATGATGCTTCACGGCTTCTTCCAGGTCAGTCCTCCTTCGATCGTCCAAAGCACCTGTTTGTTGCTCTCTTTCCACTTTGCTGCATCATTTTCTGACACAAGAATGTGTCTTGTTTTTAAAACCAGGTTCTACTTGAGGTTCCAGATGTGTGACGGCAGATGCTGGTGGCTGCTCTGCTGTCAGCGTGGACCCATAGCCCTCCTGTGTCCCGTCAGACAAGGCAAATGAATGCCATTTTAATGTCACGGCTTTGAAGCAGACATCTTCTAATATTTATTGTGTTTCAATGTGTCCTTCGTGATTCACTCACATTAGAACACACAATCCTAGTGTGAGGGTCATGATGGGGAGATGGAGTTTAAACTCTCAGGGATTTCTTCTCAGAACAGACTGTTTATCCCTCTAGAACAGGCTTTAACCCAGATCTGGATCCTACCTGGGTCTGTTTTGTCTACATTAAAACGATAAGATCGCCTCTCGCCGTGTTTTGCTGACTCGTTCTCAAGGCCACGGAGTCCGACAGCTCTGTTTGAGCGGCTACAGGCTGAGAGCTGATTGAAGTCTGTGAGTTGGAGTCCCAGCACAAACAGCAGGAGCGGAAGACATGGAGTTTGTTTATTAGATTACACAGGGGTCTGATGATCGGCATAGCAACCGGCCTGAAGGAAATGACCTGCATGAACACGCTGCTGCTCCAGAGCACGTGAGTAACACTTCATTAAACACAATCAGTTGCATCTCAGCCCAACGTTCATGGGTCGAGTGTTTCATTCCCTGATTTATTGGTAAGTCATTTATAAGTACAATAAACCATGAATGGGCAGTGGCGTGGAGCTTAACTTTACACATGTTTTTGTGTCAGTGGGCAGGTTGAGGCTCCAGAATCCACAGCTAATAGATGCAACAATTAAAAGATGACAGCTTAATAATTAATGGAAATAATCAGTGCATCTGCAGCTCTGCCTCAGTCTGGTCAATCTGCTGATCATTACTGCTGCTGCGTCTCATTTCTGTTCTAGCTGCCACACACAGCTGCTGCCGCTGAAGCCTTTTCCAGCCAAACTCCACCAGTGCTTCTCTCCTGGTGCATTATGTATACAGCGAATCAAAAGTTTGCACACACCTTCTCCTTCAGCCTTCCTTCATTCTATTCTATTATTTAGAACATTGTACATTAATATTGAAAGTGTGTGTTAACATGGAAATAACAGAAACTTCTCCTGAGTATCTGCCTTTTGCTTCGATGGCACCTCTTCCCCTGAAGGACGTCCCAGAGGTTTCACAGAACCGCCCAGATTGGTATCAGGTCATCAGACAGAGCCGTGTCTGGAGTCACTGAAACCAAAGAAAGCAGCACAGAGCTGTGCTTTGTGAAGCAGTGAACCTGGGGCTCATCCACCTCCATGGCCTCTAGACAGATGCATCTGTGTTCAGAAGCTCAACTTGAAGCGGATTCTGTTAGATATAAATATAAAGCTACAGTAGAAATGTATGAAAGTGTTGCTGGACTCAGTTAAATATAAAAAAGCTTGTACATGTCTGTAACACCAGTATCCAAACAAACCACATCTATGAGCAGCACCCTCTTCTTTAATTATTTTTTTAATAATTTAATTCCTTTCCCCGGTCTCATCGTTCCCCACATATAAACATATAAACACAGAACTCAGCTTCTTCTGTTTCATCCTACTCTCTTTCTCAAAGACGTTGCTCATTTTAGATAATTTGCTTAAATGAAGTTTTCAGACATGTGACAGGCTCATCAGTAATCCTCACATGGATCAGCACTGAATCACTGAGAGGCTAACATGATGCAGCGCTTGGCTCCTGCTGTAAGTGTTGCTTCTCGTCCTTCACCCCTGCTCTCGGCTCCTGCGCTCGAGTCGCTGCACAGTTTAATCTCTGTGCACTCAGATCTGTTTGCTGCCTGCTTGTCTGGGAAGCCGCTGGCACAACAGCGCGGCCCGTAGCTCCTCCAGGAGTCAGAGCTCCTCCAGGAGTCAGAGCTGCTCCAGGAGTCAGAGCTCCTCCAGGAGGCACAGCTCCTCCAGGAGTCAGAGCTCCTCCAGGAGTCAGAGCTGCTCCAGGAGTCAGAGCTCCTCCAGGAGGCACAGCTCCTCCAGGAGGCACAGCTCCTTCAGGAGTCAGAGGTCCTCCAGGAGTCAGAGCTCCTCCAGGAGGCACAGCTCCTTCAGGAGTCACAGCTCCTCCAGGAGGCACAGCTCCTCCAGGAGGCACAGCTGCTCCAGGCAGAGCTCCTCCAGGAGGCACAGCTCCTTCAGGAGGCACAGCTCCTCCAGGAGTCACAGCTCCTCCAGGAGGCACAGCTCCTCCAGGAGGCACAGCTGCTCCAGGCAGAGCTCCTCCAGGAGGCACAGCTCCTTCAGGAGGCACAGCTCCTTCAGGAGGCAGAGCTCCTCCAGGAGGCACAGCTCCTCCAGGAGTCAGAGCTCCTCCAGGAGTCAGAGCTGCTCCAGGAGTCAGAGCTCCTCCAGGAGGCACAGCTCCTCCAGGAGGCACAGCTCCTTCAGGAGTCAGAGGTCCTCCAGGAGTCAGAGCTCCTCCAGGAGGCACAGCTCCTTCAGGAGTCACAGCTCCTCCAGGAGGCACAGCTCCTCCAGGAGGCACAGCTGCTCCAGGCAGAGCTCCTCCAGGAGGCACAGCTCCTTCAGGAGGCACAGCTCCTCCAGGAGTCAGAGCTCCTCCAGGCAGAGCTCCTCGGCGTCTGACAGATCCTGGTCAAACAGCGTGCACATGTCTGCTGAGCCCGGGCTTCACGGGAGCAGCTCCACAGCAGCCTCGATGAGCGCCGTGCTCGGCCTCGTGTGGCTTTAGTTGGGCCTGTTAGAACAAATGTCAGGTTTACACAGGCTCACGTCCTGCTGTTGGTGTCTGTGCAGCCGATGAAGCGCGGCTCAAAAAGTGCATAAAAGCTTGTGATGAATTATGGGAAACAGAACGTACAGAGCAGTGTGTTTGAAGGAAGTCGTGTCTGTTTGCATGTAATCCTCTCCTAAAGCCACGCGGGCAGCGCTACAGGACGCGTGACCTCAGATGACGAACCGCGTGCAGCGCGATGCTTCCTGTGAGAGTGCAGCTGGGGACGTCTCTGGAGCAGGCGTGTTTTACAACCCATCTGAAAGGCTTCATCTCCACTTAAGCCATTCCCTGTGGCGGCAGCCGCCTGGGCTTTGGTGGCAGCTCAGTCCTTTGATGTCAACCAGCGCAAAATAAAACATTTACTCCACGTTAAATATTGTTTTTCAAGTCCTCTAATGTGAAACTCAGAGATGAGGAGAAACAAAGGGCGAGCGACAGAGAGAGAGAGACAGAGAAACTCAATTCATTTTGATCTGCAGCTCCAGCGAAACATAATGTTGCCTATTTAGAGTAACACAGTAGGTGCAGCTTAAAACTTAATGCCACACAATAAAGTCCGTCAGAGGAACAGAGCAAAGTCACGTCCCAGCGTTAAAACCTTGTGCATCTTGTTTTTATTCTGTTTCGTTTCAAGGCAACTTTTCCATCCTGACAAAGAAGGAAACAATGAGCGTGTTAAAGAAAGCCTTGTAGCTAAATTCACCTCACGGAGGTAATGGACCTGCTCCAGAACGCCACGAGGTCGTCATACTGCTCATTTATGGTGTTTGCACAGTCTGTCTTTGCACAGTGTCTGGTGGTAAAACGTCTCCTGGCTCCTGTGGAAGTTCAGGCCTCTGGAGGAGATGTGGAGTCTGTTACATCACTTCCTGTTTGTTGGAGCCATCTTAATCACGCCTCCTTCGTTACTGGTACCGCTCTGGTTCTGGCCTCATCCTGTTGGTTTCAGTCTGTTGGTAACAGGCTCCTTCCCTCTTTGTCACATTTCTAACAGCTCTTTGTTTAGTCACTTCCTGGGAATCACAGCTTAAGAATGTTTATATGTGAGAGCTTAGAGCCATGAAGTTGTGATGATGGTAAATTCTTCCGTTTTACGTGAACAGCGCTTCTGGTATCACGGATTAAAACACCTGACTGCTGCTTCCCATTCAAATACATTCAGTTTTGTACGATAAATAAGTGCATTGATTGTCATTGTCATCTGGTTGTTGTCCGTTTGTCTATTGTAGATTGAGGAGGAATAATTAATTAAACCTTTGTACATAAATTGAAAAGCCTGAAGAATAACAAACAAGTGTCACTGTACAATAGAGGCCTTGATTAGGATTTGTTAACCAGTGGACTTTGTATTTCAGTAATTATACCTGGTGCCAAACCTCAAAACAGACTCTTACTGCAGGTTTTGCAGCCAGTTT
The DNA here is from genome assembly GCF_900634795.4 of Betta splendens. Classification (NCBI taxonomy): domain Eukaryota; kingdom Metazoa; phylum Chordata; class Actinopteri; order Anabantiformes; family Osphronemidae; genus Betta; species Betta splendens. Next base: position 1,911,615 of record NC_040887.2, on the reverse strand, counting down.
GAGCTGAAAAACTCTTTTTTACCAGAACAGGAACTAATGACTTGAGGAAAAGCCTGTTTGGCAGCGAACGTGACTGAGCCTTTTCCCACTGACGGCATCGTGTGGCCCCTGAACCCCGGGTGGAACGCTGTTCGGGTGACCTGTCCTCTCTGCATCTTATGAAGCTGTTAATCCATGACCGTCATGGAAACATGCCTGAGAGCAGACAGAAATAGAAATGCAAATGGTGGCAGTTTCATAACTCTCTTATAGAAATCAGATCTGCGTCTCAACCCAGATGCCACTTGCTCTTTTACTGTACGAGGCAGCAGCGTTGTGCCCCTTGGTCTCATTTGCCTTTAATAAAGGGGACGTTTTGTGGACGCGCCCTCATCAGACGCGTTCCTGCGCTGGAGGAGATGAGGGAGCACGAGGGCAAACACGTCAGAGCCTCTGTGCTTCCCATCTCTTCTACACGTTGTCATTAAATGTCATATTTAACTGTGTCTTCGGCTCATCAAATTATTAGATTTATTAGAAGTTGTTTTTTTCACATATTTCAATAGAGAAAATAATAATAAAAAATCGAAAATAAAGAAAAGATCAAACAGCTCCATCTTGACTCAAACTTTGACACTGAAGGGACGAAAAGGAAACAGGATGAGACACTTGAGCCTCCAACAGACAAACAGACGTCTCATCCATGTGCTATTCATTTTAATTCTGTGTCTTCAATGGGAGATTTCCTCTGTGACGAACATGAAACAACTGCTGGGATTTTCCAACAACACATAATAAACATACAGGAAAGAGAACTCTGGCTTTAAAGCATGTTCCTGCTCTTCATCTTGTCAGGCTTGGGCAGGTGTCGGACCCACATGCACGGCGCAGAAACACAGATGTGATTAAGTGCAGGTTTATTCGGTGAATCAGAGTCAGGCAGTCCAGGTCCAAACACAGTACGTTCCAGTAGGCAATATACAAAGGAGCAGGCAATCTCAGAATCAAGGTCCAGGCAGGGTTCGGTACACGAGCAGACTTGGCGACAGTACAGACAAGGATCAGGCAAAAACTCACGGTCAGATTATCAGGCACAGGTCTTTCACAGGTTGCGGGATCAACAGGGTTCAGGCAAGAGTCAAGGTCGAGGCGGTCACGGTCAAAACACGAATGGCTACAATAGAATGCTGGAAAGAGTACATGAACTAACAATCTGGCGACTGGTGTGGGTGAGAGGTGGAGGTTAAGTACAGGTGCTGATTACTAATTAGCAACAGGTGTGGATGATGAGAACCGGAGCGTGACAGGAAGTTAACAAAATAAAACAGGATGTGACACGTAACATGAATCATGACAGTACCCCCCCCCCTATGGCGTCTTCCACGGCGCCAACGAGCCCCTCCCCCCTCCGCCCAGGGCGGGTGGAGGGAGGAAACAGGAGGAGGGCTCGAATCTCCCCCCCTCGCCTGGGCGATGAAGCAGGGTGGGAGGAGGGAGGACATCAGGAGGAGGGTCCAGCGCCGGAATCCTCGTCTGCAGAACCGTGGCTGTGGTGCCCCATCCCGTCCGGGGACGGGGCCTCAGGATGTGCTGCATGAAAGTCTCTGATAAGGGACTTGTCCAGTATGTCCCGGGCCGGCACCCAAGCGTTCGTCCCCCGTAGCCCTCCCAGTCGACCAGATACTGGAAGCCCCGCCCCCGACGTCTGCAGTCGCGGAGGTCCCGAACCGTGTAGACAGGCCCTCCGTCCACAATCCGAGGAGGAGGAGGCGGTTGATGTGGAGGGACCATGGGGCACGATCGATAGGGTTTGAGACGGCTGATGTGGAATGTGGGGTGGATCTTCATTGTCCTGGGCAATGAGAGCCTCACAGAAACAGGATTAATAATTTGCGATATCGTATATGGACCAACGAATTTCGGAGTCAACTTACGGGTCTGGGCCTGCAACCTGAGGTCTCTGGTGGACAACCAGACCTGATCGCCCACCTTGTATTCTGGACCCGGTATCCGCTTACGGTCGGCCGCGCCGCTTGTACTGGTCCCGTGCCCGCAACATGCGCCGTGCCTGCAACCATGTGCGACGGCAACGCTGGACCAGGGCTGCGCCGACGGGACGCGGACCTCTTCCTCCGAAGCCGGAAATAATGGCGGCTGGAACCCATAGGCGCACTGAAACTGGGTCAGTCCGGTGGAGGCGCAGGGCAGCGTGTTGTGGGCGAACTCCACCCCACGAGTTTGCTGGCCCATGACCCCGGGTTTCTGGAGGCGAGGAGCCGCAATCCTACCTCCAACTGCTGATTGGCCCGTTCGGCCTGTCCATTGGACTCGGGGTGGTACCCTGACGATAAGCTAACTTCAGCCCCTAGAAGAGAACAGAACTCTCGCCAAAATCGCGAGACGAACTGGGGCCCTCGGTCCGACACAATGTCTGAGGGGAAGCCGTGGAGTTTAAAAACATGCTCGAGCATGGCTTGGGCCGTAGCCTTGGCTGACGGCAACTTGGGTAGGGATATAAAGTGGGCTAACCTGGAGAAGCGGTCTACCACCGTCATGACGACTGTCTTCCCCTGGGAGGGTGGTAGGCCGGTGACGAAATCCAGGGCTAGGTGTGACCAGGGGCGGTGCGGCACCGGCAGAGGACGCAGCAGACCGGCCGGTCGCTGATGCGACGCCTTGCCCATGGCACACGTGGGGCATGCGGCGACGTATTCCTGGACGTCCTTTTTCACCGTCGGCCACCAGAACCTCTCCCCCAGCCTAAACAGAGTGCCAGCCACCCCGGGGTGTCCACTTACTAGTGAGGCGTGAGCCCACTGGATGACCTCTCCCCTGAGGTCGGGTGGCACGAACAGCCGGTTGGGCGGGGCGCCGCGTGGGGCTGGACGGTCGCGGTTGGCCTCCCGTACCCGACGCTCCACCGACCAGGTGACTGCCCCCACCAGACATCCCGGCGGTAGGATGGACTCAGGTTCTGCTGGTTCCTGCTGCGCGTCATGCAGACGAGACAGAACGTCAGGTTTCACATTCTTGGATCCAGGACGGTACGACAAGTGAAAATTGAAGCGACTGAAGAACAGTGCCCATCGGGCCTGGCGTGAGTTCAGCCGCTTCGCCGTTCTCAGGTACTCAAGGTTCTTATGATCTGTATATACTAGGAAAGGCTGGTCTGCCCCCTCCAGCCAGTGTCTCCACTCCTCTAGGGATACCTTTACCGCGAGCAGTTCTCGGTCCCCGATGTCGTAATTCCGCTCCGCGGGAGATAGCTTGCGGGACATGAAGGCACATGGGTGGATCCTACCGTCCGTGGGATCCCTCTGGGACAGCACGGCCCCGACTCCGGAGTTGGACGCGTCGACCTCCACCACGAACTGCCGCTGTGGGTCGGGCATCCGCAGCACGGGTGCCGTGACGAAACTGCGTTTCAAACGTTGAAACGCCTCCTCTGCCTCGCCTGTCCACTGAAAAGCAGTCTTACATGAGGTTAGTGCGTGCAATGGAGCGGCAATGCTGCTGAACCTCCTGATGAACTTTCTGTAAAAGTTGGCAAATCCAAGGAAGCGCTGCACCTCCTTCCTGCTCTGTGGGACCGGCCACTCCTGAACTGCCTGGGTCTTGGCTGGGTCCATTTCAATCTTGTCCCTGCTGACGATAAATCCTAAAAACGAGACCTGGTCTGCATGGAATTCACATTTTTCTGCCTTAACATATAAGCGGTGTTCGAGTAATTTCCTGAGGACCTGACGGACATGAGCAATGTGCTCCTCCTCGGAGCGGGAAAAGACCAGGATATCATCAAGGTATACAAAGACAAAGTCATTTATCATGGGACCGAGTACCTCGTTCACAAACGCCTGGAAGACCGCTGGCGCGTTGGTCAGACCAAAGGGCATGACGAGGTACTCATATGTCCATTCGGGGTATTGAAGGCCGTCTTCCATTCGTCCCCCTCTCGGATCCGAACCAGGTGGTAGGCGTTACGGAGGTCCAACTTGGTAAAGTGCGTAGCTCCTGCTAGCAACTCGAACGCGGAGGATAATAAGGGAAGAGGGTAGGAGTCTCTTACCGTGATGTCATTGAGGCCCCGGTAATCAATGCAGGGCCGCAGGGAACCGTCCTTCTTCCCCACAAAGAAGAAACCTGCGCCTGCAGGAAGGATGAGGGACGAATGATACCCGAGGCCAGCGCGGAGTCCAGATATTCCTTCATGGCCCGGGTTTCCTTGGGAGAAAGCTGATACAACCTCCCCTTGGGAGGCGTGGTCCCTGGGCGCAGGTTGATCGCGCAGTCATGCTTTCGGTGGGGCGGAAGGGAGGTCGCACGGACCTTGCTAAACACAGCGCGAAGGTCGTGGTAGCAATCGGGGACTCCCGTCAGATCGGCCTGCTCGATCTCCTCACCGATTGTCGCCGTCGCCCCTGCAGGTGCCTGTTGGGAGACTGCGGGCTGAAAGCAAGTGTTCATACAGTCTGAATCCCATCGGCTCACCTCCCCCTTGCGCCAATCCAGTGTGGGGTTGTGTAGCCTCAACCACGTGTGGCCCAGTACCACCGGGTGGTAGCACGACTCCACGACCAAAAACGTGATTTTCTCGGTGTGCGTGTCAGAAAAAGTCATTATTACCGGTTTCAGTTCGATGCGTGACTCTCCAGAGCCGTCGTCCGTCCAGCGCGGCCGTTTCCACGGGAGACGCCAAGGGAATGGCCGCGATGCCCAGTCGCTCCACCAGTCCGGCGTCCATCAGACTGGCATCAGCTCCGGAGTCAATGAGGACCGCCTGCTGGACGGATCGGGTACTGGAGACTAGTGTTACCGTAGGCAATGACCGAGCGGAGGCGCTACCTAAAATTGTTCGGCTCACCGCTACCCTCCGTGCTAGCGATGAGCCATGTCTTTTAGTGGACAGCGCAGGGCAAGATGCCCGGCCTGACCGCAATACAACACAGTCCATGGGAGCGTCGGCGTCGCTTCTCCTCTTCTGACAGCCGTGCGCGGCCGATCTGCATCGGTTCCTCTGGCTGCGGTCCCACTTCCGGGTTCCGAGGGACGGACTGACCGCCAGGCTCACGCTGCCCCCTCCTGGGGCTCGTGGTGCGAAGTCGACGGTTCTCCCGCAGGCTTTCCTCTCGGTGGTGCTCCCGTTCGTTGCTCCCCAGCCTGCGGTCAATTTGTATCGCCAGGGCGATCAGAGCGTCCAAACTGCTGGGCAAATCCCTCGCTGCCAAGCAGTCCTTGACTCGCCGAGAGAGTCCGCGGATAAATACATCACCCAGTGCGGTGGCGTCCCAGCCTGCTTCCGCGGCCAGCGTGCGGAACTCGATTGCGTACTTCGCCGTCGGTCTGCCGCCCTGTCGAATATTCACCAGCCGCTGAGCCGCTTCGCGTCCCGGGGTGACTTCCTGGAAGATCTGTTTCAATGCGGTGGCGAAGGCGGCGAAGGTGCACACGCAGGAAGAGCCGTTTTGCCACTCCGCTGTCGCCCATGCTTCCGCGTCCCCCGTCAGGTGCGAAATAGCGTATGCCACCCGAGCGCGCTCCGATGGAAACGCGGGTGAATGCAGTTCAAAATGAATCTCACACTGTGTGAGAAATGCTCGACAGTCTCCTGACTCACCAGAGAACCGTAGCGGGGCGCCTAGCCTGGCGTCCGGAGCGACGGCCATGGGAACCGCTGCTGCCAGGGGCGCTGCCGCGGCAGTGGCGCTCGGGGTCGGTCTCGTCTCTCCCGTCGAGCTCTGGGTCAGGCGATTCATTGCCTCAGTTAATCCTGCCATCGCCGTCTCCTGTCGCAAAACACACTCGGCCAATCTCTGGAGAGCGGCGTTGGTTTTCTCCTCCTGCTCTGCTGCGCGCTGCTCCTGAGCCATGAGCTGAGCACGGAGGTTCTCTGCACCGGCGGAGTCCATTTCTGGCCAGATTGTTCTGTCAGGCTTGGGCAGGTGTCGGACCCACATGCACGGCGCAGAAACACAGATGTGATTAAGTGCAGGTTTATTCGGTGAATCAGAGTCAGGCAGTCCAGGTCCAAACACAGTACGTTCCAGTAGGCAATATACAAAGGAGCAGGCAATCTCAGAATCAAGGTCCAGGCAGGGTTCGGTACACGAGCAGACTTGGCGACAGTACAGACAAGGATCAGGCAAAAACTCACGGTCAGATTATCAGGCACAGGTCTTTCACAGGTTGCGGGATCAACAGGGTTCAGGCAAGAGTCAAGGTCGAGGCGGTCACGGTCAAAACACGAATGGCTACAATAGAATGCTGGAAAGAGTACATGAACTAACAATCTGGCGACTGGTGTGGGTGAGAGGTGGAGGTTAAGTACAGGTGCTGATTACTAATTAGCAACAGGTGTGGATGATGAGAACCGGAGCGTGACAGGAAGTTAACAAAATAAAACAGGATGTGACACGTAACATGAATCATGACACATCTCGTCCTGTTGTGTGACTGTAATGTCTCTGCTTCTGCAGCACGTTGAGCCTTTGTGCATGCATGCGTCTGCATTGTGCCACTGGTTCAATTGAGTCGTCTTCTTCCAGAGGCAACGACAGCTCACTGCTCGGGGACTTAGATAAAGGATCAGAACGTATAAAGATGTCTGCCGGTTGACACACTCTGCTCTACAACATTCTAACACGAGGTCCCTCTGGACGAGGCTGTTTATCAGAAGGAAACAGGTGGAGGAGATGTGAATAGATTGAAGGTGGTTGTAAGAGGTGGGGGTTGTGGAGCGACGGAGCAGCTATGTTTGAGCATCTTCCTTCGTTTTGCCCATAAACAAAACCAGTTCGGTGGATTAATTGTGCCTGTCGTGATTTCACACAAGCATCTAATTCTATTCAAAACAACCTCCAATAGTCTGCACTGGTCCAGATGCTGTGCTTGATCCGCTGTGCAACAGTGTGAACCCTCAGTCGTGAGCAGTAATGAATGTTGTGCGTGTAGATGATGTGTAGTTGTCTGAAATCATTTAAAGCGTTGCTGTTGTCGGTTTGTTGTGGTTGCGACTGTCAGGAAACGGCTTTGTCAACTTCCAGACAGCTCTAGTAATTGGACATGGGACACTGGGACATCATCGCTCCATCATTGTCCTAACATAACGTGTACATGTTCACACTTGGTGGCACAGAATAAAACCTGATGAAAAAGGTCACGTAGAAAAACAGCAGCTCCAACAAATGTGAGCGTCAGGTTTCACTTCAGCTGCAAAGCACGTTTCCACGCTGAGGAAATGAGCATTTCTCCTGTTTGTCGTCGTGGCGTGGTGTTTTCCTGCATTTCACTGTAGGCTGATAGCAGCCGTTCACCCTCTGAACACGGGTGTGAATTATATCCGGTCTCAGGTGAGTAGTGGCAGTTTGAGCTGTTGCAGACTTTTTAGAATAATGGACGTCTTTATTGTCTGTCTTTCACTTAATAATATAAAAATGCACACAATCGCTTTGAATTGTTATGAAAAATCTAGCTCATATTTCAGCTTTACATTATTTACTCTAATGCTAATGTTGCACCACAAAAAGATCAAAATCGAGCCATTATCTGTCTGATTAAATGTACTTTCAATCCCCAATAAATCGTGTGTCTCTGGAAAGGAGATGCGTTGAACCGATCGACTGACAGGAGACAGGGTGAGAATAAACACAGCAAATAAGAAACCAGAGAGGATTTCTTTCAAAGCGTGTGTTCACGTCTCTGAGGCAGGAAGTGGTTTCATTTTATTATTATAAATAATAATATTTCAGTATCTGTGTTGTGTTGTTGAAGCGGGCCGTTGTTCTGTCAGGACGTCTTCTCGCAGAGACAGTGAAGGATGAGAGTCCTGCTTATCACACTGAGCGCTGGTTGTGCGATCAGGAGCACTGACGTGGACGTTAATGGGGCATCGCATCACTGTCGGCCTCGTCGCATCCCTTCTGCACCGACCCGTCACCTGGCGGCGCCGTCAGCCACGGCCCTGTGTGAATCACTGCCTAAACTCATACTGGACAAACATCCGAACCAGCGTGTCCTCCGTGATAGAATGAATGTAGAATGAATGCAGAGGTGCTCCTAATGATAAAGCAGCCACGTGTCTGTAAAAGCAGATGATGTGAAGTCAGTTGATGCCACTAAACACAGTCAGTCGCTCCACTTTGAGCGCGGAGCCTCTGCACTCGGCGCCTGACAGCTCCTCGCGTCCCCTGACAGCGCGCAGTGATGCTGCAGATGAATCCCCAGCGCGTGGTTCTCCCAGAGCTCACACGTTCCCTCAGCACCTGGATGGAGGCTGGCAGCGCGCCGCTCCAGCTGCTCACAGCGCTTAGCATCAGTCTGCTGGTGTCAGATGTGCCGGGCCTCGGGGGAGCGGAGGACGGAGCTGTGGGTGAAAACGTGGCCGAGTCCCCGCGCTGCGACAGACGCTTTGTCACCTCTGGGTCTCGCTTCGCTGACATTTGGGCTGATGATTTGCTCAGTAATCACTGAAATCCTTCTACTTCTGTCCTGCCCACCTGGAAATGTCACTAACATTACTGGGGGGCAGTGGTGTCTGAAGAAGCGCAGGTCAAGGTCCTGTGGAAGAAGACAACTAATGTGATTGAACACAATGGCCACTAATGAGCACATGATTATGAATAAGTCGCCTGCTTCGACGTATTGCAGCTCTGATCTGCAGGAAAATATCAAACTTTGTTTACTTGCTTGATGTTTTTTCCCTGTAATAAAATTCAGATGCATCATGAATAGCTTGAAGTCCTTCTAACACATTTCCTTCCAAAAGTTGTTCAATTATATGTCAAGATCTGAGAAACATTACTCCATTAATATTAGCAGCGCGCTGCTGTGACTAATGTCTTCACGTCTTGCTTGATATTTTCCAGCCTCAGTTATAAATGTCAAACACAGTCTAATGCTGTTTTTGTGCCATCCATCACTCTGTTGCTTTTACAGGGTCTGCTATTGTGTGAGGACGGTGTCCGGCGCTGCAGCCCTGAGTCGGACCACGCGGCCGCCGTGTTCTGCCACAGTCACGGACACGTGCTGCAGGACGGACCGGGCCGGGACGCGTCTCCACTGGTCTGAGCCTGAGCTACGACCTCCTGCAGCTGCAGCTACTCGTTACCGGTTGCACTCGTTACCATTCTGATTATTCTAAAAGAGAAACTCATTAAATTCTCTTTGATTTTTTCCCCCTCTCATTCTGAACAGTTACACAAAATGAATTATTTCGCCCTTGATCAGCCGTTTTTGTGTGTAATGCAATTTGAGTAGAAACACGTGTGAGAAATGAGGCTGGCTCAGCCTTATAATGATCAGGATATTCTATTATTTGCATCTATTTTTGGCCTCCAGCAGAAATGTGAGGCAAGGAAAAAGACTGAAACTCCCATTTCTCCCTTTTGCTTCTGTTCAGATGGATCGTTTATGGATCCCGGGCCTCGTTCCCCGTCTCTCTGTCTGCTTTGATTCTTTATAAATATAAGAGCAATGAGATGCTGTTGTGGTCTGACCGCCACCGTTTACGTTGCTAAAACACTAAAACTGTTTCTTATGACATTTATTGATTTACTGTAGCTGTAAAACTGCACTAGGGAATATGCAAATCATTGGTATGTTTATTTACATTTTGAACTCATAAAATGAAGAAACCACAAATATGTGACACTGACCTTTTTAAAGTTAATTAATGCCCATGACTGGGCTACAAATAAGCAAGAAGCCAGTAATAGTCTCTGGTGAGGAGTGATTACACTCATTACCGAGTTTCAATAATAATACTGGAAATAATGGACAATAAAGGTCAGTTACATGACAGACCACCATCTTCTGTGGCTTGTTTTGGATATTGTTGGTATTTTTAGGCATAGTTTTGTGTTTGTGATTCATTTTCACCCACTGCTGCTGAGAGGAGCTGACTTCGACACCGTTACGTGCTTCAACACAGTCGATCTGTTGATACGAGCAGCAGATGAAACCATACAGTAAGCACCTAAATCCAATTGAAAATCTCTGCAGAAAATGAATAAGGATTTAACTTGTGGAACCTCAGATGCCCAAAATACCTCCTCCCACTTCGTGCACAGTGGAGCACTCAGCACCACGGTCGGAGCTCATCACAGCCTGGTGCATGGACGGCTCTGCAGCAGCAGCGCTGTGACTTTGAGCTCTATTTTAGTAATTGTATTCATTTTCCCAGGGAAGTTCGAGGTCAGTGGTTGTTACACGCAGATGCAGCTGCAGCCTTGGTGGAATGAATCACACTGGATACGATAGTGAGTCACACCTGAGTGATGAACGTCGTACTGTTCATCCATATGGAGCATGTGAACGTGGATCATAATCAATAATCAACAAAATGAAATATTAGCCCTTAAGGAAAATAGTTTGATCAATGAATTTGCTTTAATAACCATTTTATTTTCTCCGCCCAGAGCAAAGTATGTCAAGTCCTCCTAGACAATCCTCATTTTCATCTCCTCAAAACAAGAGAGCATAAATACTCCTGTTATTCCAATCAGAGGCCGTGCTGCCGCGTGATTGGCTGACGGCCGGTGACTCACTGCAACAGGCTGGTGTGGGGCTGGCAAGGCGAGGGTGGATTGGTGGGTGGAGGTGGCGGTGAGAAGAGGGAGCAGCGGAGTAAAGCGCTCTCCCACCGCTTGTGTGCATTGTTGTCGGTGTGTTGCGCGTCGCACACAAACACACAACATAAATACTTGCAGAGGGAGTCAGGTTAATCTACACACACCTTCTCACTGATTCTCTGCTCATTTCCCCAGTCACAGCTGCCTGTGGCCAGACTCGAGGAGGAAAGGAGAGCGAGCGACAGCGAGAGAGAGGGATAGAGAGAGAGAGAGAGAGGGAGGGAGGGAGAGAGATAGAGATAGATAGAGAGAGAGAGAGAGAGAGAGGGAGGGAGAGAGAGAGAGAGAGATAGAGAGAGAGAGAGAGAGAGAGAGAGAGAGAGAGAGCGAGAGAGAGAGAGAGAGAGAGAGGGAGAGGGAGGGAGAGAGAGAGAGAGAGAGAGAGAGGGAGGGAGAAAGAGAGCGAGAGAGAGAGGGGGAGAGGGAGATGTGCTGATTGCTGAGCCTGCAGCCCCCCCGTCCTCCCTCCTCTGCTACAGTACGTGTGAACGAGAGGAGAGAGGGAGCAGCAGCGGAGGCACAGCTGCTGTTTGTCTCAGACAGAGAAGAGGAGCAGCTCGTCCTCTGGTATGCGCCCAGTGTGAGTGACTGGTCCAGTCCCCGCCAGCCTCCGACACCAGCCACACAAACAGGTGAGTGTGAGCGTCACGATGCGCTGCTCAGCAGCTCCTTTAACTCCAACGAACAACATTAGGACATTTTAACAATAGGATGTTTCGCGGCTGTTCAGAAAATGTGGTGTGTTTTTCTGGATTTGCCAGCGCTGATGGATGAAAGTTGCCTCCGTCGCTATCGTTGTGTTGATGCAGAGCGGAGGTGTGGGTGCTTGTGTGTCAGTTAGTGTGAAGCTTCGCCTCATGACTGGAAGTGAAAACCAGCAGTGGGACTTGGCTCCATCCTCCCCCCGCTGTGTGGGTGTAGTGGGAACTGTGGAGAGCTGCTTCTGGTTTTCACTCTTTGTGGGAACTGGTTTTGACGGGGGGATTGAGAGGGATTTGGGTTCAGCAGCGCATCGACAGCTGTCAGGAACCTGCAGGCGTTCACGTCTCAGATCTGCTGCTCCTCAGCTCCGCTTCAGCCTTTTGTCTCATCTGCGCACCTCAACTACTGCACCCATCTTTAATTGTGGCAGTGACAGAATGCGATCGTCAAACTGAAGCATGTAAACAATCGACCTGAAGCCTCAGTTAAAGGTCTGAATGTCAAACAGCGCTCAGGTCCAATGATCTGTGTCTGTGGCTGTGATTTTCTGTTCATTTCCTTTGAAGTTGTTGCTGATTTTGTTCCATATCCATTTTCTGGCTGTGGCCACGACTGAGCTCAGCCTGTGATCTTATGATGACACGACGCTGCTCTAATTCATCATCTAAATGAACCCTTTCCAATGCAGCCTCCTCCTCCTCCATGTTGATCTGCATCACTCCTCACCTGTACTGATGCATGCTGGGAGCTAACGTGTGTAATGGCAGCGAGCAGGTCGCTCCACCACTCTTTCCTCTGGTGGACAACTTGTTGAATCAACTTCTGCCTCGTGAGTTTAGTCTGAATGCGGCCTGACTTCCTCAGAGCCCGTGACGCGTCTGAAGGGAGCGCGTGTCAGCGTGTGGACGCTTTAAACCCCTGAGCCGTGACCGTGATCTCGGCTGCCGTTGAGAGTGAACCCCCCTCCGCCGCTGTGGATGCTGCTGCTGTTTGCCTCTGGCTGTCAGTCTGTCAGCGCCTGTGATGCTGAGGAGTCAGCTGCTCCCTCCCGACCCTGTCACATTCCTTCATCACCCATATCTGTCCCTCATCCGCCCGTCCCTTCGTGTCGCTCCCACCGGCTTTCGATGTTTGTCTCTGAGCCTCGCACGGCACTAGCCTCCACCCCCTCCGATCTGGTCGCCACAGAAACGGCTGATTCAGGAAGGGTGGGCGGGCGTCTCCGAGCTCGCGCTGCTCTGCCCCATGCGGTGCTTTCACAGTACATTTCTGCTTCTGTGCTGCTTTTATGGCCCTGATATGCTGACAGTTCAGGTGGCTCAGTCAGATGTTATACAACCACGTCAGCTCCACAAAGGCTGCGTTTAGCGTTGGGATGCTCACAGGGAGCCTCTCCACCCGCTGACACATCTCTTGTTTTCATATGTTTACATTTGCACAGAATTGATCGCGCTGGAAGTTTCATCTCGTGACTCGTCCCCTACTGTAATTAGGTTTGAGTTGATCCCGAGAGGCTGCAACCCTATTTTTGTCAGGATACGAATACGACGCCTAGGTGGCAGTCACGCTGTGTGTGTTTAGGGACGACGCTGATCTTATTAATAATGTAATATACCGTGACCGAGTCATTTAATAATAGATACGCTGTGACCTTTCTCTTACATAAGGTCGATAAAGTTGGATCAGAACGCTGGAGGACCGGTTGAGGCTCTTTTGGTCCTGTCACAGCGCTGGTTCAGGCCCACCGCTCCAAAATAGCGAGCCCCAGATTAGAGATTTGCTCTGTAATCACAGATAGATGCAGCAGAAGTGGCTTTTTGTTTCTGTGCTTTTATCCATTTTGTTGCGGCTTTAGGACAGCGCTGGTTGCCATGGGGACACTGGTACAGTAGCTCAAAACACTGGCTTTTAGACTCCTGGACAGGAAATGAAACCTGTATTGCACCACAGTCGATTCCAACCAGGACCCCATGAGCTCGTCCTGCTACGCCTCATTAAATTAAAATGGGAGTTTGTATCCACAGAAGAGGCAGCGTTGAAGACCGGCCTGTACAAACATAGCATTGGTCACAGCGTTGGACAAATAAACTGTTGACCAAGTTACCTGCAGCTACCTGAAATATTATTCTACAATTTAATGCTGTGTTAAGGTGACGAGTCGCGTCCATCACCCACATGATGGTAACAAGTAGCTCAAAACCGCGTTGGAGCTTGTTGGACCTGTTAAGACGGTCGCACCTCGTTTTCCTTCTGGTGGAGAACAAAGACAGACTCTGTACATGCGTGCAGGCTGCAGCGGCATTTCCATCCTGCAGTGTTCAGCCATTACAGTCAGTGGTGACGCAGCCACTGCAGAACCATCATGAGCCACAGCCAGAACAGAGCACACACACACGCACACACACGCACACACACACACACACACACACACACACACACACACACACACACACACACACACACACACACACACGAACACACACACACACACACACACACTGTCATCCAGGAGGCAACATGGACCGTGACACAGACACATCTGAGCAGGTGCTGCTCGGTCCCAGCGCCTGTGGGAGCGAGCGAGGCCAAACACGTGAAGATCAACACAGGCAGGGAACGAGGAACATACACGGGTCGTCACCGTGATCACAACATTTACTATTTTACAGTTACATGTAAACGCGTGGGCGTCTGATGCTGCTAAAGGTTCTGCATCAGTAATTGTAAATGTGAACTGACAATTGAATCAGTTTGGGATGTTTGAATTCCAGAGAAGTCAGTTTTGTTGGTGGGATAACGTCAGTTGTATCCAGGTTTCATTTTAATACTTTAGATAAAGAAAATGTGAGTCTAGTAATAAAATAAAATCTTAAAATGCTTTTGTGTGGGGGCACATTACTTCCTGGACTGTCACTGTTTCTGGAGCTGGAAGAGATATTACTGCACAATTGTCTGGACAAAGTTTGTGGCACAGTCCAATAAACGGTTAAAAGCTGGACCCAGGAATGGAGTGAATCATAGTGGACAAAATAAAACTGTCTAGAAGAAAGATCTACGGTGAGAATGCACCAGCACAGACCGGTTAAACTCCAGCGTCTGAAGCACAGGCTCGTTGCGAGACAAGACCAGACAAAAAATAAAAAAGAAATTCATTAGATTAATGTTACTGCAAGATTCCATCATGCACAGTTCACAAAGAGATGTCTTTGTGCCAAGCTGCTCTCAGCGAGTCGCTGTTATTATTGGCACTGCAATGCACTCTGGGTAATGGTGTCAAACAACAAAAAAAAAGCCCTATTCTTGTAGACAACACTAGCAACAATAAAAGGATTGAAAATGAAAAATGAAAGTGGAGCAAAGCAGGTTTTTAACCACGAAGGAACCAGAATTGTCCCTAAGTCTTAAATGAGCAATGAGTGATGGTTTGGAGCAGAAATATTCAAACTGTTACCACAAAATAAAGAGAACTTCTTTTCAATGTTGGCAGATGAAAAGTGGCTGCGGAAACGTTCGAATGAGAATCACAGGTTGAATAACGCTGGCGTGCACATGGCTTGATTTGATTTCTGTCTGGAGTGAAAGGTGAATTTTCAGCCTCCAACCGGTCATTAGCACAATCACGCTCCTCTTGACGTGGATCCTCGATGAGTCCCGGCGGCCGCCCGTAGTCTGAACACCTATGTTTTCCCCCGCGCTGCTTTAAAGGGGTTGGAATAAATCATGAAGTCGCTCATTAAAGCCTATTGTCCTTCGACTCCAGGCAGCAAACCTTTCTAATTGATCCCAAAGCCTCGTGGTGGTCCTGTATGCGACGCTATGCAGAGGCTCAGCATCGTTTAAAGACTCCTCAGTGTTTCTGGCCAAGGATTCCCATCTGGACACGCTCCTGCTGCCAGCTGCTCTCTCATCGGCCAGTGCCTGCGACAGCTGGGAGACCTCCAGTTCAAAATGGTCCCCAGGCTCCGCTGTTGGAGGTGAAGCGGGGGGGGGAGCACACACAGGCTCAGAGGTTCATAGAGGTTTGAGTCTGAAGTTGATGCATCAGCGGGCGGTTCTTCGGAGTCGTGGCCTGTTCGTCTCAGCAGTTTGCACCCAATCTCTGTGTCCTGGAAAGTGCTGACAGGCTCACGGTTGGGAAGAGAGCAGTATGCAGCTCGTGCTTAGTCAGAGAAGGAGTGCTTCCCTTGAATTTAAACTTAAATCCAGGGAGGACTTCAGGACAGGACAGAAGAAAGCTGCAGGTGGATCATCACTCCGATGTAAACGCTGCTGTTGGTGCTGTGAGGTGGTTGGTCCACGGAGAAGCCTCTGTGACGCTGGGCTGAGGATCAGGGACGAGACGCACACGCAAACATAACCAGGACCTCATGTCATTTAAATTGTATCAGGACATTTAATGTACAGTCTTTCAGTCAGGTTAGAGTTATAGGATTCCATAAAGTTAATGCAATTTTACACAGAAACCCTGTGTTCATCTGAAATAATTACATAAAGGACTCAAAGACCATCAACTGAGTTTGAACCTGAAACCTGTGAGCCACCAGAGGACGGCTGCTACCTGATATATATTTATGTATAGTATATGTTTGAGCATATTTGAGTTATGTTTATTTGAAAAAAATCCTATTTTTCATGTATATAATACTATATAATATAATAATATAAAACTATAAATTAGGGGCAAGAATCATTTTATGTTGCTGCTGAGAGGAGAAGCAACGGCCTCATTACTTCTATGTAAAGACCTCAGTTCAAGGTCACAGAATGTGAAGGACATGGATGAATAAATAAAGAGCTGGACAGAAAGTCTCCTCACCCTCACGTCCTGGATGCAAACAGCAGGACATGTGTTATTTGTGTCCGCTCTCCGTCCGTCTCATTCTTCCTGTGGATTTGACTGTCAAACACAAAATCATTCCACTTACACTCATAGTTGCTTTGTGTCTGAAGCTACAGGCTTCAGTGGCGCTGGCGGAATTATTGTTATGGTGACTTTGAACTGATAAACCGCTAGAGCACAGATGATGCAAATGTCCAGGTAAAAGGAGAACGTCTGTGCTGGAGGTTCGATTGTCCTCGTCAGCGTCTGCGTCAGCGCTGAAATGAAGTCACACGTTACTGTTCAACAGGTGAGTCATCAGAAAAACAGGCTGCGTACAGTAGGTGAACTGAAATTTGACATAAACGTTGTAAAGATCCGCAGGCCGTTAACAAAGCGGAGCACGTTTCATGCTTTGGGAACCGTGTGTGGTTGCTATGGCGATTCACCTGGAGCTAAGTGATGAACTCCCAGACCCGATGCGGCATCTGGAAAGAATTTCTGCAAATTTGAACCACTCGCCCCAAAATCAAGTGCAGAGACTGTGGTTCCTTTGAATGGATTTAAATTTCTTCATCTGTGCATCGTATGTTAATGTTAAAGACACATTGAAAGTCAGCTGCGATGCCACTGGACAAACTCGAGCCGGACCTGTGCTCTGACCCGCTCTGACCCGCTCTGACCCGCTCTGACCCGCTCTGACCCGCTCTGACCCGCGGGTCTGCAGGCCCTCGTCTCATCCGCTCCGTCGTCAGGTGCAACACGATCCCTGTCGGTGCTTCCGTCTCAGCCAGCGACAGCTCTGTCTCGTTCGTCAGAGGCCTGAGCTGCAGCTCCTCGGTTCTGGAGCCGTCCTCATTCGTTGACGGATTTTCCCCTTTGAACCGGTCCAGTTTCCAGCATCTCCTGAATAAGAATCCAAGTCTTCCCTGATGATGCCCGCTCTCACTGGAGCTGTTCTGAGCCCTTCGTCCTCGCGCCCAGTGAAAACGTGACCTGTTCGTGCCTGTGTTCTTTCTGCCCCGCTGTGTGTTCACCTGTGGCTCAACAAACCACGTCCCCTTCATTTGGGCCTGATTTGTATTTGTTTACCCGCACCGCTTCCCGCTAGCTCCCTAAATGTTTCCCCGACTGCCCCTGATTGTGTTGTTCCTGTCGATGGCGACCGCTGACGCCAGTCCTCTCATCCAGCGGAGAGTTCACAAAGTGGGAGTGATGGGAGTTATTTTGGTGGCGGCTCGTCTGGAGGACCATCAGGGGGATCCAGTGCCACAGAGGTAATTGAATCTGAGGTTTCAGCTAATGATTTTTCCAGCAGTGGGTTCCCCCTCCTCTCCTGGGCTCCACGGGTCGTACGCGGCCTGAGCCCTGAATCATCCAGTCATGGCGCTGGAGCCGCCGTCCTCCTGAAGCACATTTAAACCAACAGTTTACAGCCTCTAACAGATGTTTGGTTGGATTCCGCTTCGGGCGCAGAGCAGTTAAGATTCAATGAATGAGCTCCAGATACTTTATTATACCTTCATATCAGTTGGAATCGTTATAGTGTCATTTGTTTTTCAGTGACTGTGTGTTTACCAGTTTAACAGTTGGCTTTTATTCATTTTCAGTATTTTGGCCTTTTTAATTAATTCTACACGTGTGTCTTTCCATTCGCTGTCAAAAACTAGTAAATTCAGTAAAATTTCCTATGAAAAGTTTAAACAACAATCTTTATAATAAGTTGCAACAAGTGGCGAGCTCTTAAAGCGCCAGACGCTGATGTCTGGAGCTCGAACACCTGTAAGATTATATTAAAGTATAATTTTTTTTTTTTTCGAGACAGACTGACGGCTTTGAAGTCTGTTGCTGTCAAACGTTCAGAGCGACTGGTCTCTGCTCCAGACAGAAACAGGCCTTTTCCCCTCAGACCTCGTGTCTCCGCACCTCCATCGCTCTCATTTGTCCTTTTTTTGTCATAATCTCCATCTCACTCTGTGTTTTCTTCACCAAATCAAAGCCTCGTCATGTATTTATTTAGGTTTCAGGTGTAGATCTCACACACGCACACTGATCAGGCTTTAACCCATTCAGCAGCTTGTTGTGATGTGCTGCTCATTCGTTAATTTGTTTTTTTAACAGTAAGTCATAACCTCTGTGTCCACATCACAACGGCCTTTGTTGCACTTGTTGCTTTGTCATGACTCATTAGGGAGAAATGCATGTTTGATGAACGGCTGCTGTTTGTCCTGATGAACTGTAGTGATCTTCACAGAGCGGTTCAGGTCAAAGGTCACTGAACTGACTCTGTGTTTCTGTTTCTGCCCATTGTTTGTTTGTGGAGGTGTAAGTGATTGACAGGTGGGAACCTGTCGCACCGACACACACCTCTCGGGCTTTGTGTTTGACTCTGACTTCACTGAGACCTGATCGATGCGTCCCATCTCATTGTGTGCGTCTTTTGTCCGCTCACAGTCAATTTATCCGACTTTGTTCATTTTGGAACGACTCTGCTGTGAGTCATTACGTGTCCATTCTTGATTGCATTGCGGCACAAAAGCACCGGCTTTCAACAAAGGCTGCAACAATGATGGAGGGTGTGAATGAATCATGCCATCGGTGGCTCCTCTCCACGCTTTTTGGGTTGGTTCTCAGCGTTACTCCACTCACAATTAGAGCCTTTTCTTTTAGCAGATTCCACCGCGTCTCCTGTTTTACTGGGTTTTGGCCCTGAGCTTCCTCGTTCCCATCGCGATCCATGAAGACTGAAACAATATTTAAACCGTCCACCGCAGCGTCAGAGTAAACTCCTCCAGACTCAGACGTCTCTACATCACACACGCATGAAGCGCAGTAAATGCCTCCCATATGGCAGCGTGCACACATTTGTCAGCACGTCTGCGTTGGTTTACGAAAAACAAAATGTTTGTGGCTCCGTCGCTGCCAGTAAGAGACTGATTATGGAAATAGATTTCTAACGTCAATGGAGGGGAAAGTGCTGAGACGCGCATCCACACAGTGGATCAGTCCATCAGTCGTGGAGTCAAGGCTTCAGCTGCTTCGTCCTGAATCAGGCACCTCTTTAATTACAGCAGGTGTGACTTATTGAAGTCCCACTGGTCTGTTTTCATGGATGGACTGATGAGGTTGTATAAATGTATGTTACAACAAAGCAAAGCAATAATATTTTTTGCTGCCATGTCCTCTTCATTGTTATTTTAATGTAAAATCCATTGTTTGGTGAGTTGACGTTGTTTGCATCTTCATGGATGTTGGGAGAATTCATTCTCTTCTGATCTCAGGGCCGTCATGTAAAAGCTGCTGCTGGACACAGGTTGAGCTCTGCTACGGCAGCGGTTCCCCCTTTGCTCTGACACTGGATCTGTCAAAGTAATGGAGCAATCTGGCAAAACAACAAGCTATTTGGGGGTTGGAGGCCTTTCCCCTCTTGACGTGGACGCGGCTCGAGGGGAGGCCTGACCTCCGCTTTTAGTGTTTCTGTTAGTGTTCAGAGGAAAATGGCTCAGCGTTAGCTTGTCTCTGCCATTATGTTCCATGTGAAGATAGCGGTGGGAGGACATGTGAAAATGCATAGCAACAGATTCCCTCTGCCTCACACACACACACACACACACACACACACACACACACACACACACACACACACACACACACACACACACACTCACACCCTGCTCCCCAACACAAAGCCTTGTGGAATAATAATGGCCCCATATTAAAGCGTACACCCGCAGGCAAATTATGTAAATGACTTCACCGAATGGGGGCCGGCCTCAGTTTGTGGAGAACGGCAACAGCTGCAGTAGAGGGAGAACGTCTGGAACCTGGTCCCCCCGGTCTGGAACCCAATTCCCCCGGTCTTGGACCCGGTGCCCCGGCCCCCTGTCATAACACACGGCGCCGGTCCGTCGGCCCGTGTGCGTCTCCGTTTCGCTGTGAGCGGCGGTGCCGCCGCGTACGGTGCAATTGGCCTGTTGAAACCCTGCAATTCTATTTCAGGCCATCCCACACACAGTGGGAGCGCGGCAGAAATGTGTCACCATTTAATTACAGCGTTTCAGGGCCTGCTGAAGTTCTGCGCATCTGTAGGTAAGAGAGCCCCTCTTTGGGTTTCAGGAACACACCTCCACCAATTAGCACTTCAGGCAGACGGGCCGTGTTTTAGTTGGTTGGATTTAAGCGTTTCCATGTATTCGTCTGTACTTTTACATCCACAGCTTCAGAACACGACTATTATGTCCTTTTGATGACACCGCTGTTAGTAATGCTGACGACCAGCTTCAGTGTGTGCTCTGTTCCCAATTATATCAGCAGCATTGTCACCCACTCTGAGCTCCTCTCGTCTGCTCCAGCAGCTGAGCCACCGAGCTTTATTCCTATAGGGTCAAACCCTCTCAATTAATTTCTTGTTAGTCTTGATCCAAATAAGCTTCAGTAAGAATTTAATCCTCATAACTGGATTATGAGCTGATTGGAGCCAGAAGAGAGCTGTTTGTTTTAAAAACGGAGGGTTGCGTCATATTCGATTTGACGCCGTGGCGACAGCCAATCAGAGCAGCCGATGGCTAACGAGCACTTGTGTGGTTAAAATGTGAATCCAGGAGGAAGATGAGACTCAGCAGTGAGGTGGCTCTTTCTATGATTGTGTCCTTGATAAAGGTTTTTTTTCAGAGACCAGAGGCACTGAACACACACACACACACACACACACACACACACACACACACACACACACACACACACACACACACACACACACACACATGCGTTCTGTGCGCATTAAGATAAAGAAACAAGATGGAGGATTGAAGGACACATTTTTTTACATTCTGCACAGTTTCCTCTGAGTCAAATCTCCCATCTGCAGTTGTATCATCTGTTCTCTACCACATTTAAATAAAGAACGTACATCGTGCTGCTGTTTTTGCTGCGTTTCACTCCTTTATGTTGATTGATGATGAGTGTTGGGCACAGCTGACCGTATTTGTTTCCCGTGCTTTTCTCTGCGGGGAAGGCTCATGTTTTCTGCCGCATTCATTGTCCACGCTGTGAAGACACTCACTGTTTGTGGCCTGTTTTGTGGCCGGTGGAGGAGCAGGTGTGTGTCGCAGTCGGCTGTTATTTAGCAGTAATAACCGTGCGCTCCTCATGGGAGGGGGCGGAGGCTGACATCTCCGTCCAGCAGGAGGATCAGCATTAGTGGAGCGGGAGGTCATGTGTCAGTCCTGCCCACAGTGTGCTGTTGTGTCTCCATGCGCTGAAACGCTTGTGAAGGGACGTCACTGGAAAACCCTCTGTGGTCCAACATCAAGTCGCTGTCATTTACTCAGCTTCTAATGTCGATTCACGTTGTACCTGAGCTCCGAGCAATTTCCATCAGGAAACGAGCTGAAGTGAGGAGACGAGACCAGATTTCATCCATCTGTTGTCCTGTGAAATTGATGATATCAGTAGATTATGTAAGGGAAGAATGAGATAAGCCAACAAATTAGTTTTGTGATGGAGCCCAAGGAGCCAAAAATGAGGGATGCTGGTATCAGATCATGAGAAGCTGTATTAATAACTGGATATCAGGGCGTATCTGTTTAATCTACCTTTTTGTTTTATAGAAGCAGATAAATGCTCACATCCTGTTGTTCTACTTGAAAACAGCCTCAGGCCGTTGGGTGAAAAGCACAAAGAGCTGATTACTGTGATTAGTTTCCATGAAAAATGAGAATTACATATGTGACACAGAGGTTTAACGCGTGTGACAGGAAACGTCGAGGAAAACGTGTTCAACCAAGCGAACGGAGCTGAGCCGCTTGGGTTTTGTCTCAGTTTTGCATTTTAACCCGTGTCTGGGTGATGATGACATGGATCTGTAAATGAACGAGGCCCAGCTGATGAAAAGATACAGAGCAGGAACATTTAAAAGACACCAAAAACGCTGACTGTCTGATTCCAGCCGAAGCCTTTTACCTCAAACTTAATGTAAACGTCTTCCTTTGTGTCACGTGTGTGACGCTGTAACAAACTCTGCTGTTTTCCTGCTGGTCTGGGATCAGACAGTTCTATGACGTTGGATAAAGTGCTGCTTTTACAGCAAGAGAGGACGCGGATCTGCCACATCTCTGCTGGTTTTAGTTGTTTCACTCCAGAAGCTGATTGAACCGACTCTGAGTCTGTTTGCAGTGAAACAGAAGCAGCTGACGAACAACAACCTGTTGAGACAATTAGTGTCTCTGTTCTGACATGAGATGCATTTATTCCTCGATTCATCAGTGCCATTAAGCACATTTACACATTTAAAGCACTAGTTGAGGATTGGACACGTCTACTGTATTGAACCATCATGAGCCAGTGTCTCCTCTGGGTTTGAGGGGTTTAAATAGGAAACATAAACACACAGAAGCTGCCTTTCGTTAGTTAATAAAGAAGCAGGACAGGATTTGTCTGCGCTGTCGTCGCAGAGCGTGAGTGTGACTGTCAGTGCAAAGAGTTAACAGAGCCGCGGTCAGACTCCGCTTCAGCTGAGAACCTTCTCTCATGTCAGCTTTTACATAAATAAGAGCTTTTTCTCTCCATCACTCCCGTCCTTCTTCCTCTCATGCACACCCACACAGAGCCTGTCAGAGGCACATGAGGATGGGAGGAGGAAGGAGGGAGGCGGGTGAAGCCTGACACGTGAAGAAGGAGAAGCGTTGCTGCATCCTCAGCTTTTAGCTGTGTGTGTGTGTGTGTGTGTGTGTGTGTGTGTGTGTGTGTGTGTGTGTGTGTGTGTGTGTGTGTGTGTGTGTGTGTGTGTGTGTGTGTGTGTGTGCGTGTGTTCGGGGGATTTGTCTCGTGCTGAGGTCTGAGCCGCTCTGCTTTCATTCGCCGAGACTTCTCTTTGTTCTCGCCATCACCGGGTTTGTTGTGAAGATCTTCTGACACAGAGTTGTTGGCTAATCTCGGTGAATATGTGTGAATTCAGGCGCTGCTAATTGGATCAAACTGGATCAAACAGATTCAGCGATGATTTATTATCTGTAAAAGCCAATAGCGCGAGCGCGTCTACGCTGAGAGAGGAGAGACGACTCCTGCTTCCCAGCAAACACTGTAGAAAATGCTATCGCTCTGTCTCTGCTCGCACTTTATTGCGAAATCAATAAATATCCTACATTTTTTCAGACGCTCGTAAATGGGTGTTGGAGACTCTGCACCCCAATCGGTTGCCACAGCAACGCGCGGGTTTTCAGCTGACCTGCCGTCGGCTGACTGCTGCCGCGCAGAGGTACAGTTTGGATGAGTTCTCTCCTCGTTCCAGTCGCTGCGCATGTTTCAAACGCTCGTTTCCACCGAAGCGTCAGAGGCGAAACGCTTCCACAGCCGTGACACGCGACATTCAAGTTCGCCACCAGGAGTTAACGATGGATTTACAGTGGATCCTGTAGAAATGCATCTGGACACATCTGGACCTGATGAGAGGAGAGAATGTGTCATAGCTGTTTAATTTGCAGTTAGTACAATCACAAGCATCGAGAAGCGGTGTTCACGCGTGGGAGGAGGCTGGAGACAAGCAGGTACAGGTGGAATCACATGTTCTTAACTACAGTCTTCAGAGAAGCTTATACAGTAGGTGAATGTGGACTTCACTGACAGACGAGAAGCACAGTGTGTTTCTATATAAAAGCTGTGAACCTTTGACCTTTGACCTCTACAGTAGATCTATTTGAAGAACAGCAGTTTGCCGAGTGCTCATCAGCTGCCGGAGCAGGATAAGGTTGAATCCACTGGCTTTTACTCTGACATGAAAGGCTCCGTCTGTGTGGATAAGTGTTCACTGGTGCTAAACGTGTGATGAGAGCGTTCTATAAGCTCAGTGCAGCTCAGCAGGAGCTCTCCTCCGGTGCCACCGGTGGACTGTTTACGCTGGACGTTTCAGGCCCGCTGGGCTAAATGCAGGCATACGTGGTCACTTACTCATCGTGTGCTGAGTTTGTGGTGAGTTACTCATTAGTTGTGAAGTTCACACCGACTCATATGCTGATAATTGTTGTTTCAATGTCCTCTGTGGTGCTTTGCATTAACACACATCTAACACATGCGCAAATGAACCCATGCAGCGCTGTGAGTGCAGGGGACAGGCTGGAGCTGCAGGTTCTGATCGTCTCAGCGAGCGGTTCGGATCATTGGGCCGCGGTTCTGACACACGCGTGGTTGTTCTACGCTGCTGACTTGTGATCTTATCATCCACCACTGAGGGCGTCTATCGCAGGGTCACACGTCTCAGTGATTCCTCAATGTACCTGTGGATCTCCCACTCTAAATAACAGAGATGAGGCCGTTTAATCACTGGAACCACTACAGATTACTGGAAGAAACCATGAGTCTGATGTAACAGATTACTGCCCAATGCTGTGGATTACGTTAAAGTCAGACTACAGTAAAACATGTGAATGTGAAGGCAGACAGTTTCACAATGTGCTGTAATAATAAGCAGCTTCTCGTTTGTCACAGTTTGACTGCAGAGAGGTTCTAATTTTCACATCAGCATCACAATGAAAACCATAAAATACAAGATGATTCAATTCAGCACGTTCTGATCTTAAATGTCAGGTTTTTATTTTACCTGCTCTGCGTCACGTGACTCTGGTTTCGCTTGATGTTAATGTGAATCTCATCACGGTTTAAATGTCAAGTACTGAGTGAAACTCGGGGAAGCGGAGGCAGGTTTCACTCCTTCGGGGGATTTCACTGATTGGTTGAAATCAACATCTTGGTCCTCGTGGACTCACAATTACACGCATCTGTCTCAGACTTTTACACACTCTTAATTATTCAAGTCAGCTCTGTTCACAGCTGCACTGAAACACCGCGCGTCACTGAGCAGTTCAGGCTGTGTTCAGGGACCACTAAGAAAATCATTGGGAGACTTTAACCAAAATTATAGGGGCGTAAATGGTTCCCATTTATTAAAGATTACTGTGGTGTATTAAAGAGAAAAGTTAATGTCCTTTGTGATTTTTTATAATTAACCATCAAACAGGCAGTGTTTAGTATGTAAACAAGGAAGTCGGAGCATTTAATACGTTAACGAGTGAGTTTTCTACCACGTCTCATTATCCAGAACTGAGCCTCCTCCAGCAAACAGAAGTTCACAGCTCGTGTCTGCGCTCCCGTGTTGCTGGGGAGGAACAGAGGAGTGTGTCATGACTAAGCGCCGGCCCGGCCAGCGCGTTACGTCAAAAGTCACACACTCATCAGCGCCGTCTGTAGACACGCACTGAGCGGACACGCTTGACACCGAGGCGTGTGTGTGTCTTTGTTGGACGCTATCGGTGGAGACATACTGTACATTCCAGTGAGCGGAGTGTGATGGGAGCACTGGTGACGCTGGCGCCCCATTAAGGGATTTCACACAGCGGCCACTAAGACGAGCCTCGCTTACACTACAACAACACGAGCACCAGCTTGTGATTCCTGTGACTCATCTGATCTGTGCTTCTACATCTTACAGAGCGTCTCTTTGTTTATCTGAGCTCGCTCTTATACCTGCAGAGACGAACCCGTCTCCGTGTTTCAGCCCAGAGTTCTGTCTGACACTGTCCATCAGTTCTCAGTGGCAGCTAAGGTGGTTCCACAGTGAACCTGTGACTTTCACGGGTCATCGTTGAGTCATGGTTGCTGGCTCATTAGCATGAGCTTTGCCATCAGTGATAGAAACTGATGCTAGTGGAGCTAACCTGTGATTTAGGTTAGATATTTGTTGTTCCTCTTTGCTGCTTTTCCCAGCGCCGTGGCGTCGGCGCTCCTTGGACCGCGTTCAGAGGCGCTGTTTTCATTCTAATGAATGGGGCGCTGCAGAGGGATTGGCAGAAGGTGCACGGGGAGGATGGCAGGCGCACAAAGAGCGAGTCTGTCGCAGCAGAGGCAGCAGTTCACAGCCTGCATGTGAGAGGGTTCAGCACAAAGCACTGCACTAAGCTCAGATCAGATTAACCTATTAGCCACTAATGCATCTATTAGTCTAATCTATTCATGCACCGCAGTCATAAGGTGTAAGCACGGGGCAATTATATAACCTTAAATATGGATTTGATGCTGCAGATTAGTTGTATATAGAATGTTTGTAGGAGACGAGCTTGGCTGAGATGCTGATAATGAACAAGCGCATGAGCACATGAACACATGTTCTATTAAATCATCCTAACAGTCAATGGAAAACATCATCCACTTCCTTATGTTGTGTCTAGGAAAGAAAACCTAAATGTAATAAACAATGTAATGTTCTATTCCTGCTATAGTTGATACTGTGCTAAGTCACAACTACTTCAAACAGAAAATCAATGTAATATTTAATGCTCATAATAAAACTTTAAAACTAGTTCAAACCCATTAACAGTCAGTCAGGAACTGAGTTCTTCATTGATTTCAGATCCTCATCGTCATCGTCATCATCCTTGCTGTCGTCATGTTTGAACTGACGTCTAACTGGTGCAACAGGCTGCAGGTTTCTCACTCAGCCTCCAGACTCTAATGAAGAGCAGCCTGAGGCTCAAGGTTACATACCTGCTATCGCCGCTCACAAAGGAATCAGCAGCACCCATCTTAGAGATAAACAGTACTCGGCTGCTCGGTGGAGGCTGACTCACTGGCTCAGTCTGTTGAAATGTCTGCTGTTCCTTGGCCGCTGCTTAAGCTCCGCTTTTTCTGTTATTTCTAATCTGCAGGAAATAGTGTGGCTGCCTGAATCTGTCTCATGTTATGGGGGAATCAGAGTGAATCAGAGGTGTCACGGCCGGCGCTCACCTCCTCCCGACCGCCGCGCTGCTTGTTTTCTCCTCGATGAACTGCTCTGACCTTGATGAACGACCTGCTTTGCGTATTCACATCCTTTCTCCCCCTGTGGTTGCTCTGCGTCAACCACAGCTTTACATTAGGAGCTGACACTTTTAGAAACTGCAGTTGTTTTCATTCCACTGTAATTGACTCTACCCAGCAACTCATCAGCTTTCAAAATAAAAGGAACATGGCATGTGAACAGCAGTGATTGCGGCTCGCTAAATATTCTTCGTACTTATTAAGTAGAAGAGGCGATACCTGATCCTGTTAATTATTCATGTGTCTGTTGGTTGCAGCTGCTCTGCTTTTAGACAGGGAAGAGGAGAAGAGATCCAGCTGATCTCTAATCCCTATATTCAGGTAAAGCATGATGTCTTTAGATACTTTCCTTTAGCTGTGCTGCACACGTCGACTCCACTCTCCTACAACCACGGCGTCAGTGTGAGTCGGTCCACGGTGGATCCTTTGTCTTTTTAAGCCTGGAGAACTAATAAGAACTAGAATAAGGGTTAGAATAGATGATTGTACTGTAGCTGTTGTGTTATGACGACAGTAGTTGCACAATTCATGAGTCTATTGCTTTATTTATGGTAGTATTAGCATGTGAACCATGTATCAGGCACCAAACACAAGCAGAAAGCAAATAATCATCAGTTACAGCGACGATTCTGTCCAACAACAACATTCAATAGGTTTAACACTAACCTGACCAGGTTGATGCTGGTTTGATTTTAGCAGGTAAAGCGGCTGTAGCTGTTTTTAATGTTCTTCAAATATGCAACACAAAAAAGTGTCCCTCACATTTTCTTCTGTATTTTCGCCGCATCTGCTTTTCACAGCTGGAGACTCCAAACTCATGTAAAGCGTCTCTTGTCGCCCCAACAGGGAGACCTGTGTCCACTGAAGCGGTTTGTGGAGGGGAGTATGTTGTGACAGCCATGTCTCTGGAGATGGAGAAGACCATCACCAAGCTGATGTACGACTTCCAGAGGAACTCCACTTCTGATGATGACTCTGGATGTGCACTGGAGGAGTACGCCTGGGTTCCCCCCGGCCTCAGTCCTGAGCAGGTACCAGCCCCGCATCCATCACACTGTTATCCTGGTGTCAAACTGGCCTGAAAGGGCCAGAAAGAATTAATAGTTTAAATGATGAAGCATCTGCAGAGCTTTCTAATGAAGCTCCAATTAAATATTCACTGGTCTAATACAACACAATAGGTCCTAAATATTTTTAAATCCCCTTCATGGTGTCTTACTCTCCTTGTGGAGCGGGGGGGGGGGCTCTTACAAATCACTGAGACGTTGCTGTCAGGCATTTCAAACAAGAATAATTGCACGGACGTTTTGCAGCAGTCAGCGTTAAAGCTGACATGGTGTTGGAACCGAGTCCACGCGGGCACAAAGACAACCACAGCCCAGAGCGAGGCTGGAGCCACAGGCTGATCAGCTGATCAGATCAGATGTGCAGCAGTAAATGGAGAAAATGTCTGAGGTTTTGTATCAGGCTACTATTTATCCAGCAGGAGGTTGAGCCCCATTAGGTAGAACTGCTCACTTCTATAAATAGCCAGAAATCTCCCGCTTCGTGTGAAAACTGTCCTTCTCCATTTAATTATCTTTTCTGATCCTATAAGCTTCAATTTGTCCTGTAATTTTACGTATTCTTGCTAATTTAAACCCAAAGGAACAGAAGTAATTTGAGTCAGCAAATGCTGATGAATTTAATTGAAAATGTGTTTGTGCTTCATCATTCTCGAGTCCCTAACTGCACTCATTTGCAGTTTAAATGCATTTTAATTGCATGCATGACCGAGCTAATGGAATCGATTGTGCACATCCAGAGGAAGCGCGCTGCTCGTCACTTCTTATTTTTAGGTGCTGTTTGTGCTCTGACATAAGATAAACACAATGTGTTGGACTATATTTTGGGTGTAAACACTTGGGTCTTTATTTAGCAGGAGCAGCTCTCTAACGCAGCAGACCTCCAAGGGCTCTGTTAACAGATGACAGGCTGGGCTGATAACAGTCATTTTCTCCAGTCAGCCATCTTGACAGGATGCTGAAAGAGGCTAAAGCCTCTCATCCTACAGGAGGTGCAGGCAATTGTAGCTGCCTGTTGCTTTTTAAAGCACTTGCATGTAATGAGTGCTAATCCTGTCTGCTCAGGGTTATTCATGTCACTGGCATTTTAAAATAAAAATAATTGCAGATATTTCATTTCATATTAGAAAAAATATTACATCTATGTCCTAGACAGTTTTATTGTGTCAGGGTTTAGTTATTCTACTGCAGATGTGATGTTTCCTTTGCTTTTTTAACATTTGAATGTAATAATTTACTTCCAGAACCAGAAAATCTTAACAATTAATTTATGAGTCTCGTCTCATTTTAAACCTCACATTCACTGACTCCAACTTACAAACCAACAAGGATGGAAAGAATAAAACAAGGGGTCATTAATCTGGGGGTTAATGCTCACACACTTAACGAAGATCCACCGATTATTTAAATTGGACGATTCTTACACTGCAGTAAACACAAGTCCTTTCGTGTCAAAGGATATTCTGCTGAAAGTCACTGAAGTGACAACATTTCTTTCATTCCTTTTAAGTGTTTACTTCTCAGGCACCAATCAAGGTTTTCCTCTGTTTCACCTGATGACATGCGAATACAGAAGAGGGTTCAGGCCAGAACGTATCAGGTGCTCCCGCATCTGAATTTCAATTACAATGTGGAAAAGTACGATTTCCTTAAAGCAATGTGAGTTGGAGCTGTTGAAAATTTAAAGAACCCGATGCTGTTCAAGGTTGAGTCTGCGGCAGCGCAGCGCTCTTTCATTTGCAGACTGATTTCCAAGGGCAGCGATGGCTGAGGGCATGCGGACCATGATGAATTCATTAGAAAGTAATTTCAGATTTATTAGGTGGGTTTGTCGCCATGAATTAATCAAATAAGGGGAATTATGTAATGGAGTTGTTGGCTCAGAAACACGACTTTTACCTTCACAACAAACAGAGTGATAACTTGTGCGATTCAGGTTGTGTAACTCACAGTTATGCTGTGAACCTGTAGCTGAGCTGGGATGTCAGGGACACGCCGTGTTCTAAAGGAGCAGACTGTGTTCTAGCAGCCAACTGTACAGAACCTTCCCACACAGAGGCTGATATTTGTTTCAGGATCAGACAAACTTTGATTCATCATCAGACCAGAAACACAACTATGAACAAACAACAGAAGCTCCTCCCAAGGGCCGAGCCTTGTTTCCAAACTGCTGCGATTCATCCTCAGACGCAGCTACGACACGTTCTGACAGTAGTTTTGCTAAATGGAGCATTTTCTATGTCTGTGATCAAAGCAGTCATTGATCTTTCCATGGTCACTTCTGCTGATCGTGTTTAGGATGGAACCCGCTGCTCAGCACCCGGTTCACTGTCTGTGCTTCATGTTTCAGGTGCATCAGTATTACAACTCCTTACCAGAGGAGAAGGTTCCCTACATAAACAGCCCCGGAGAGAAATACCGCATCAAACAGCTGCTTCACCAGCTGCCGCCGCACGACAACGAGGTCGGTGGCTTTTAACGGCACGGCAAACGTGAACGGGTTGCGGGTTCTACGCCCGGCGCCTGACGGCTGCTCTGTGTTGAATAGGTGCGTTACTGCAACGCGCTGGACGAGGAGGAGAAACGGGAGCTCAAGCTCTTCAGCAACCAGCGGAAAAAGGACAACCTGGGCCGAGGCAACGTCCGGCCCTTCCCCCTCACCATCAGCGGAGCCATCTGTGAGAAGGTGACTGTCCACAGACCCGGGAGGCAGCAGTGACACCGGCCACATGAAAGCTGTCCAATCTATTGTATCATTCACTTTAAGTATAAATATAGGTTTAGGTTTTCTACCAGAATTTTTCATCTCTTGTGAAATGGTTCCACTCCTCTCGTCTCTCCTGTTTCTTTTTCCTGTCCCCTGATGAACATCCTGTCCTCCTCTCTCCGCTCCAGTGCGGGGGTCAGATCAACGGAGGGGACATCGTGGTCTTCGCTGCCAGGGCCGGTCATGGGTCGTGCTGGCACCCTCACTGCTTCGTCTGCAGCATGTGCGAGGAGCTGCTGGTGGACCTCATCTACTTCTACCAGGATGGGAAGGTCTACTGTGGCCGGCACCACGCAGAGAGGCTGAAGCCCCGCTGCTGCGCCTGTGATGAGGTGCGCCCGTCCTCCGCGGGAAATGAATGGCTCCCAGATTTGGATGGAGCTGGAACGGGTCTGGAGGGAAAAGATGTTTTAGTATTCCAGCCGTGCCTCACACATTCAGAGAGTTTTCCAGCGTAATGTGTGGCAGTAATAACTTTACTGCGCTCAGCTCTAATCATGGAAACAAACCAAGCACCGCAAATTAAAACACAGTTCAGGTCCAGCTTTGTTTGATACAGTTGATACAGTACTGACCATAGAAAGCGCTTGTCTTAAGATGCCGCAGCTGGTTTCTGTCATTAGAACAGGCTGTTACTCAGTCACAAGTTATCCAGTTTGAGGGGTCACTTGGGAACCACTGTGTTGGGGGTTGTGTACGCGTACGGTTCAGATGAAATGCTGGGCCGAGGACGGAGCCCTGATGAACCCCACAGCAGTGACCAAGGAGATTTGTGTGTCCCGCAGATCATCTTCGCTGACGAGTGCACCGAGGCCGAGGGCCGGCACTGGCACATGAAGCACTTCTGCTGCTACGAGTGCGAGACCACCCTGGGCGGCCAGCGCTACATCATGAAGGACGGGCGGCCTCACTGCTGCAACTGCTTCGAGTCCCTCTACGCGGAGTACTGCGACGCGTGCGGCGAGCACATAGGTAGGACACTGGTTCCCGCAGCCTCCGCATGGACGCGCCATTTACCGCTGTGCTATCGGCTCCGTGGGGCACAGCTGTGCAGAGGCGGAGTCAGTGCAGTGAGACGTGGACGCTTATTATCAGCAGCTCCAGTAACAGTGAGAGTGTGATACAGAGGATGCTCCCATGTTGTATCCAGATGGGAGCTGTGAAAGATGATTACTTCCCCTGGTGGGAGCAGCACTGATGGAATTGTAAAAACAGAGAGATAAGGTGAAAGCAAAGAATCACAAATGGAGGAAAAAGCCTGTGTTTGTATTATTTCACCTCATTTCTGCTCTGAGTCAAACATGGACAGAATGTATTTACTCTAGTGGCTAAAATCAGACCCGTGTCCATTAGCAGCAGATTTGTAGGCAGTTAAAGTTATTAAACCACTAAACCCGCTTCCTTTTGGCCGAAGGCATCGACCAGGGCCAGATGACGTATGACGGCCAGCACTGGCACGCCACCGAGGAGTGCTTCTGCTGCGCCCACTGCAAGCGCTCCCTGCTGGGCCGCCCCTTCCTGCCAAAGCAAGGGCAGATCTTCTGCTCACGGTCCTGCAGCGCCGGCCAGGTACGGTCCCAGCATCACCAGGATCACACATCCACCCATTTGAGCCCCCTCTTTATATAATGCTCCCCGTTTGTTCCACTCTCTTAAACTGAACTCAATCAGGATCCAGACGAGTCCGACTCCTCGGACTCAGCCTTCCAGAGCGCTCGCTCTCGCGAATCCCGCCACAGCACCAAGATTGGGAAGAAGGAGCGCCGGAACGCTGAGCAGGAGCGCAGGAGCGCCGAGGCCCGCCAGTCGGCTCCTCCGCCTATGCCCGACCGCCTGTCGGCTGAAATCGACCCGCTGTCGGTTCAGATGGACCGTCTGAGCGTGTCCTCCAGCCAGACTCCGAGCAGGACGCCCAACCGTACGCCCAGCCGCACCCCGAGCCGCGCGCCCAGCCTGAACCAGGTGTGGATGAGCCGGGACGAGCCCTACGTCCCAGCTGCCTATGAGGGGCCCCAGCGGGAACCCTCCCCCACCCCCACACCTGTACATATGCTGGGTCAGTGTAACCCCCGGCAGGCTTACAACCACAGTGCGAATGCTCATCCTCCAGCCCAGAATGCTGCCAACCAAGGGAAGAGGCCTGATTCCTGGGGGAAGGAACAAGGCAATGCCAAGAGGATGCCCATGGCTGCTCTGAGGGGCCACTCCTTCAATGAGAACTGGATCCACCACAGCCAGGATGAGTTCAGGCCCAACAAGCTCCGCACACAGATGAGCTTCAATGAGATGTCGAGCCAGAACCAGGGTTTCTCGGACAAGAGGAGCATCAGTCTGCATGGGTTCCAGAGAGACGGCCGACCTCCGCTGACTCGGAGGAACCCCATCAACGCCATGAGCTTCAACGAGCCCCTCACCCCTGTAGAACAGACCCCCCGCGGGTCTGTGGACTCCCTCACCATGTCCAACGCCACAGGTAGCGTCACATAACAACTCAGTATGACACAATGCAGTGTGTTAGCAAATGGCATTAAAATGTGATTTCCCACTTTGTTTTACTCCATTGTAGCAGGTAACTCTCTGGACGGGGTCACTAAGCGTCAGGAGCATCTGTCGAGGTTCTCCATGCCCGATCTGAGCAAGGACTCGGGTGTCAATGTGTCAGAAAAGAGCAACATGGGCACGCTCAGCTCCTCGGTCCAGTTCCACAGCACAGAATCCCTGTCCTCCTCCCGCCCCTACAACAACAACATGTACACCCCACTGAGAGTGGGCTACCCGCTGCAGTACTGGGACGGTCAGCAGCCACAGGGCCGCGTGGGGGTGATGGGCAGCAGCGGAAACCTGCGCATGGCTCCCATGAGTGACAGGATGCCCCGGAGACGCATCAACGGCCAGGACACGCTGTCCCAGCCCCAGCAGCCGCAGCCGCGGCGCCGCAAGCACCACCACGGAAACCACGGCAACGGGCAGCATCGCAGCGGCCGCCACCACAAGCGCTCCCGCCGCTCCCGCTCTGACAACGCCCTGCACCTGGCGGCGGACCGGCCCGCTCAGATGGTGGAGCTGCCCTACCGCCGTGTCCAGGAGGACTACGACCGCTTCCCCTCCGGCCACGCCGCTCGGGAGCTCTACGGGCTGGACCCGGGCGGATACAGGCAGCAGTCCCATCGGCCCTGCCCGCGCACCACCTCCGATCTCACCCTGCAGAACGCCGGGTGGCAGCCTGTGGGGCTGGGGGGGCCGTGCTGGGGCGACGGCTACGTGGAGGCTGCAGACCCCTGGTGCTCCAGCTGCTCCTCGTCCTCCGAGTCGGAGCCAGATGAGAGCTATTTCCTAGGAGAACCGATCCCCAGGCCCGTGCAGCTGTGCTACATCAACAACGAGGAGCTGCGCCACCGCTACAGCCCCTCTGGGATGGGTGGTCACCACGGACCTCTGCATGGACCGATTCACGGCCAGATGCACAGCCGGCAGAGGAGGAAGAGCAAAAACTGTATCATTTCCTAGATGTAGAGCAAAGAAATAGTGAGGGAAGAGCAGGAGAGGTAAGGATATGGTTAAAGCAACAGAGGAGGATACAGGGAGTGGGAAGGTGAGAGTGAGACAGTTGACTGTGTGTGTGTGTGTGTGTGTGTGTGTGTGTGTGTGTGTGTGTGTGTGTGTGTGTGTGTGTGTGTGTGTGTGTGTGTACCTATTTTTTGTGCTTGTGAGCTTACACAACTCCTCACCGGCCAGTGTTTGGTTTGTGTACACCTACACAGAGTGATCTAATCATGAGAGGAAGCTCGAATGTCTTACACAACAGAAATGTTTACAATGGTGGAATCATCTCTGCTGACGCTATGAAGGAGCAGGGATGAATCTGATGAACTATACTGTGGTGGAGGTAAATAACACGATGTGTGTGCGCGTCTGTGTGTGTCCGTGTTACAGAAAGATTGAACATTTCCTTGGCACTTTGAAAGGAAAGT
This sequence comes from Betta splendens, assembly GCF_900634795.4. Lineage (NCBI taxonomy): Eukaryota > Metazoa > Chordata > Actinopteri > Anabantiformes > Osphronemidae > Betta > Betta splendens. The sequence continues at coordinate 1,876,843 of NC_040887.2, read as the reverse complement.
ACCACAGGTCCGAGCGCAGCCATGTGACTGTTCCTGCCGCCGCTCCGGGGCGCGGGCAGCGAAACGTAATCTTTGTGGACAAACCAGAAATTGTGCTGGGATGGTGAAACCTCCGCACTAGATTCCAAGCTGTTATTGTTCACGCCGACGGAATTCAAATGCTGCTGGAATATAGTGTGGGCTCGCTAGCCCTTTGGTCGCCTTGTACAAATAGTCTGTTGAACCGTGCGCTCTACATAGCAGCTCTCATGCTTTACCAAGGACGGGGCCGCGCTGCCTCCGCTCCTTGACCATTCAGGCACAGTAACGTCAGGTATGGTCCCGTTTTCTCTTCTGCAACATGCTTCGTTTTTTGAAAGTTACCTATAGAAGATTAAGAATAATCATAAGAACCAACTAATGCTAACAATAATAACAATATTAATAACAATGCAAATAATAATTATAACCATATTAAAGAATAATACCTTTTAAATGTATATATAGTAATGAACCTAATAAAGTAATGGGTGGAGTAATGTAAATGTTTTGTACATATGGTCTTAAATATTTATATATTTTGTAACTAAAGAATCATTATTTGTATAACATGATGTAGACATAGGGAGACTTGCATGTTAATTTGTTGTTGTTGTCTCATACTGAAAATAAAGTGTACTTCACCAGGAGGTTGTTTTTGTAAGTTACACCAGCATCAGACTGGTCAGTTTCAGTTAAACCAGTTTGGTCAGTCATAAATACTGGACAAATTATTTCACCCAAACCTCTGTTCACTCACATATTTTAGCCAGAAATCAAAGCTTTTCACAAAAGTAATTAATTCGAGGGTGAATCCTCCCAGTGCAACTGGACCATCATGTCCAGTTTAAATGGCTTCCTGTTTTAACAGTAACGCCGATGACGGATAAAAACACAGTTGAAGTGTGTCGTGTTCATGAATGACCTCGGACCTGTTTTTTCATTTCAGTGCTGACATTTAACCTGTTATCACCGTATGTACAACACTGCTGAACATTTGCCTTAAATGAAAGCAGCGGCCCAGTCACATGAACAAAAAATCTTGTTCACAAATTTAATGTACTCGAATACAATTATGTAAAGGCACCAAACGGGCAAATGACAATAAATTAAGCAGGTAAATCAGACATCAAAGTAGATGTTTGACAGCTCGTAGGCAGTGAAACAGTTTATCATCACAGTATCAAACCGAAGCACCATCAGAGGTTCGAATCAAAAGACTGGAAGCTGATTGAATTTACAAAAGGTATAAAAATAGCTCTGACTTATTCCCGGAGTGTGTGCGATCAGAGCGGCGGCTCTTTGGAGTCGTAGTCCTCTATGAACGCCTTCATGGCCTCCACGCAGCGCTGGCCGATGTCCCTGAGGTTCTGCTGCAGCGAGGACTGGACGGAGGCCTCCAGGGACGGGTCCTTCTCTATCAGCATCTTCACTACGTGGCCAAACATTTCACATTCCTGGTAGTACACCTGAAACACACACACCCGCGGCTTCAGTTGGACGAGGCAGGTGAGTGGCTGCGGAGTCTTCTCACACACACTGAGGGCATTAACGAGCTGCTGCCGAGCGCTGGCCTCCGCGCAGCTTCCTGGACTTTTTTTCCAGCTACCTGTTGCCTCACTGCTTCTTCTGGCTGTGCCTCTGTAATGCTGCAACCATGGAGACATGAAAAGCACGACTCCATCTTTGTCTTCAAGTGGGTGGAAGCGCAGCATCTCTCGCACGAACGCGGCGGATGAGCCTCGTGTTGTCTGTCACAGCATTAAAAGCACGCTGCAGCCTGCTGTGAGTCAGGTAAGGTGGCGTAAACAGTCTTTGTGTCTCAGCTCAATTAGAAAAATAAAGGAGTGACACCATCCGTCACGTGAAACGACGAATTAGGGCTCATTCGTCAGGAAGCAAAGCAAAGGCAGTAATGACTGTGAAGCTGCTTCAGGCCCAGGAAACGAATCCCTCTCCTTCCTGGTGTAATGTCTCCCGGCACTTTTAAAGATCTCTCCTCTCTAATCCCCGCTCCTCTCATCTCGTGCCTCCTGTGTGTGTGTGTGTGTGTGTGTGTGTGTGTGTGTGTGTGTGTGTGTGTGTGTGTGTGTGTGTGTGTGTGTGTGTGTGTGTGTGTGTGTGGTGAAGCTCCCCACCTCGTCGATCTCCCTCCTCTTCTGCTGGATGGCTCGCTCGCGTGCCACCGTCTGGCTGGCGGTTGGAGGGAGCTCCCCGTCTCTGCTCCGCTCCCTCTCTTTGCTTTTTGCCCCTCTGTGATCTCGCTCCCTGCTTTGCTTCCTGTCGCTCTGACAGATCTGCAGCAGGAAGCGAAACAAGAGTTGGACGCTAGTAATGAGACAGTTGGCCTGGAGACATGGCTGCTAACACTGATGATGATGATGAAGGCTGGGCTGCTAAGACAGAACATGACTAAAGCCCAGCTCCACGTTTCAACTTGTACCAGAGACATGAGGAGTGAACATCGAGTCTGTGCTGACTGCAAACAGGTGCAGAACAGGACCACTGATTAATCAGCAACGGTTAATTAATAAACGAGAGCTACAGATCATTTATTGATCCTATTACTGAAGTGATGTTGATAAAAGACAAGCGACAGAGTGATTGATGTCACATCATGATCACCATTCATGAGATGGTTCACTTACATTTCAGGCTCGTTCATCTTCAAATCTAATGCTACAAATGTCTGTAAGTCATGAAATGATGGGTTTTGGCACTAACTAAGACCTACAAGGACCTTAATCAGAAGTTAAACTTCACCATCAACCATCAACAGCATCAGAATCTGATAAAGAGTGACTGGTCGTCATCTGTGTAAAAACATCTGCTCTCACCGATCGTCACCTCAGGTCTCAACATAAAGCTGCAGAAAGCACATTTTTCTGAATCCTAAGCTTCTCTCCGCTGTGGCTCCACTGCAGCAGCGCCCAGCAGTGATTCATCATGTGCTGCTCTTCTCCACGCTGTGCTCAGGTCAGCCAAGAAATCCAGGCAGCCGTTGGATTCAGCTCCTTTCTGCAGCACCTGGGCTGTTTGCATTGGGGCGACGTCAGTCTGCGCCTCCATGAACAAACACAACACTCGCTGTGCACATAACCGCGACTGCAGCCGCTGTTTGCTCATCATTAACACTGTGTTGGTGCTGGATTCAAACCTGTACTTTCTTATGTGTTTCCTTAGATTCTAGCAATGTTTGGAGATTCTCACTAGGGCAAATATTTAGCATTATTTTATAATACCATTACAAAACAAAGAAACTTTTCATCCAATAGCCTGCAACCTTTAAAAGCCTTCGTTTTTCTATTAGTGTGAAGTGTCATAAATCATCTGCGAGGGCATTTTAGACTGCACAACCTTAATACATTAGATGGAAACGCTAATAAATCAGTCTTAGGAAGAGATGGACCACGGAGGAGCTGAGGAGCTGAACTCACAGTGAGCTGCGTGTCCTTGTCGCTGCTGGACGTGGACCTGGCTGCGAAGGCTCGCGGAGCTGGAACACAGACAAAGCGCGAGGTCAACACAAGCAGCAGTAACTGAAGCAGAATGACTGGCTGGTGTTAGAAGGGCCCTGCTTCATCTGCCACGCCCACAAGAGGAGAACCTGTCGGAGCATCAATAATTCAGCCTCACAGTCTCTTTAGCCTTTTGCTGAAGGGTGAGCCAGTTTTGAACACATCACGGTTTAAATTGAGCTTCATCTCTGAGACTTGGAATATGTGGCCTACAGTGTTGGACTGCAGCACTATGTGCAGCTTAGCATAGCTCTGTTATGGCTCATTATATACTGCTGGCGAGTCTTTCCTCCCTCTCTCTCTCATATACACACACAAATCAGCGATGAGTCACCAGCATCGCACCATCACTCAGGCACAAAAAACCTGTTCCACACTCACACATACACAAACACACACCTCCACAGTGCTGCAGTATGCGCACAGCTACCGTGGCTGAAAACATGCAGCACCAGCAGCTCAGGCGTCGGACAACAGCACGGACGTGTGCAACAAGCACCTCGTTACGACGGACGCGGGTTTAAAGGCCATCGCAGGTCTGTGACCACAGGTGAATGAGGTGCTTTATCACCATGTAAACCATGCAGAGTGGTCAGCATCGTGTGAAACTGGTTCGATGGGGCAGAGTGTGACAAGCTCCCAACCACCAAATGCCGAGAGGAGCAAACGTTTTTGATGTGAAGAGCTCCTGAAAATGTTTGTGTGAAGATCTGCTTGTTTATTCTGCCACACTGTGGTCGCTCCGCAGCATTAGCTAGTGAGGGATTATACTGAGAGTGTGTGTGTGTGTGTGTGTGTGTGTGTGTGTGTGTGTGTGTGTGTGTGTGTGTGTGTCTCATTCTTTTGTTAAATTATCTTTGACCCAATCACTTACAGATCATGCAAATCTGAGTTGTCACTTCCCATCAGACCACTTCCTGGTTTTCTGCACAAGCAGAGCAGGTTGGTCATACTTTAAACACACCACTGTGTGTTAATTGGAACTGATGACACACGTGTCCACGTGAGGCCTGTGTGGTTGCCTGCTGTGGCTGTGCTGTGTGACGTACTGCAGCGCTGTTTCGGGGGTGAGCTCCCATCAGGTCCCTCCTTTGACTCGTAGCGCTGCTTCTCTCCAGGCCTCTCTCTCTCTCTCAGCGTCGACAGGTCGATGCGATAGGGTTTGTGTGGATGATCCCTGCGGTGGAAGTGATCCCTGGCGGTGAAGTGCTGGTATTTATGTTTGCCAAATCCAGGGTCGTCCCTGGAAAAACTATGTAAACCGATGGGGAAGGCTCTAGATCAGTGCCTGATTTCTGTGTTATGACCACAGTCACAGTCACACTCTCACCGCGGTTGGTGAAAACGCCCTCCAAACTTGTGTTGGTACGAACTGGACAACCAGGCCCTCGGTCTGGAAGGACTTCGCACCCGTCTGAAGGGCTTCTTCTCATCCTGAACCCAAGGATTAAAGTGAGTCACAGCACTGTGATGCAGAGTCCAGCGATCACGCCTCTCTCAGACGTGGTCGTGAGTGGTGACGTGAGGACGAGCTGTACCTGAGACGCAGGGACGTCAGACGGCCTCTTGTCCACGGACTCGTCACTGCGTTCTCTGTGCCGCAGAGTGGAGCCCTGCAGAAGGAGCAGCGTTTCAGTCTCAGTGCGAGCGGCGACTGTACCGATACCTTTATTACAGTTCAGGAAATCAGTTTCATCTTTTTTCTCATTATTTGGTCATAAATGTCAAACTTTCTGCAGCTCAAAAGTCTAAACATGATGATTTGCTGCTTGTATTTTATACAACAAATCAAATATCTCTGAATTCATGGCTAAGATAATATGAAGATGTCACTTATGGGAAAAAAGAAAGCATTGATTGAAAAGTGACAAACAAAGCACTGGATAATCAATAATAAAGTGCATGTGGCTGTTTATTCGTACACTAAAAGGACGCAGAGAGTCATAAAATCATAAAACCACACTTCCTCCACAACAACACAGTCATAAATAGACCACGCGCACCAAGTGACACGCACGCAGCTCTGTCGTGATGTCTGCGTTAACTTCTGTGCTGTGGTGTCAGTTCGCTGTGTGACACCGTCCGGTCCAGAGTCCAGTCTGCGCTCCTTTACCTTGATTTGCTGCGCGTCCTGCGGCCGTGAACGCTCCATTTGCGCCTTTTGGCGTCAGTCTCGATCAGTGACTGCTTTTATTTCTGAGTCCGGTCAACCAGGAAGTGCGCGCGCGGCCGTGTTGTGTTACCCTCGGCACATTTCGAGTGTGGTACAGTTGTGCCAGTTTAAAATGGTGACTAGCTGGAAGTGTGTGTGTGTGTGTGTTTGCTGGGCAGCAAACGAACGAGACATGGTTTTACTTCCCTTTTGTTCAACCCAATCAGGTGGAGGCGGCGCTGAACGCTTCATCAAAAGCACGCGGAAAAAAGGCGTCGCACTTGCATCGCGCATGCGCAGTGGGCAACGCGTTGTTGCACTTGTTTGGTTTTCTTTTATTGGCGTCGTCGTTGTTTGTGTTCTCTGTTTATTTCGTTATTGAAACAAACATTTATGTTGTTATATTTATTTTAATAACATAATAAATATAGTGGCAGCTTTTTGTCTGTGACACAGGACCCCACATAAAAAATAAAGTAAAGTGAAACTAACTTCACGTGTAGAGACGGATCATAGGTTAAACCTGCTGCAGAAACCAGAACTAACAATAGCTTGTTTGCTCAATGGGAGAAACTGAGTACAAAGGAAAACTGAAGCCACCAGGAACGTGAACCTCCCTCCACCCACTGCCTCCACCCTTCTCATTTACTCTTGTCAGGACACAGTGACTCATTGAACATTCAGTCCACAGCTTCAGGTCGGCGTCGACACTCGGACCTGCTCCCTCCATCAGAGGCCTGTTTTAAAGGTGATTGATTTAAAACAGCCGAGTTGTTGGGACTTTTTTCTGTCGGTTTTAGGGCAGAGAACCTGCAGAACCAGGTTTTCCTGTGAATGCTTGGCTGCGTTTGTCAGGAAGAACGTGGTCGGGAGGAAGAACAGGTGGAAACATTAGACACAGCTTCAGTTATTTCACAACCCAATTTACAAAAGGCCTCTTTTTCAGTGTCTACGGTGAGATAATCCTTCCTGTACGAGTCTCACTGCACAAACAGAAGCATGAGGTAAGAAACGTTCCTTCTGCTGCTCTCAGAACAAGGCTCATTATTTTCTACAGTTTTGTTATTGTTCCATGAAAACATAAGTACCAACAACATGGTAGTTAATCTCTCAGTGTTTACAGCATCTGTCGATTTCAGCAAACTCTGCTCAAACACGGCTGAGTGATTCCGCTAAAGCCCTTTGTTTGTTCCTTTTTTCACAGGAGCTTCAGTTCATGAAGTGATTTTGTGTCGTTTCATATCTACATACAGGGTCCAAACTTTCTCAAGAGCAGAGATTCTGCAGGAGTTTGACTTTCGATGCCAGGCGCTCGCTGCCCACGACTACAGGGGCTTCAAGGCGGAGTTTGAGGTAAGTGGGAGCTGGGTGGATTGAAGCTGGTGCAGCTGGAGCCTGCGTTCACGTCTGGGCTCTGTCCAGAACCTGGACCACGTGGGCAGAGACCTCCCCACCCGGGCCGGGGACGCGGAGGCCAACAGGCAGAAGAACAGATACCCCTCCATTGTGCCGTGTAGGTGGGATTGCTGTGCACATGGTTGTGCTTCTGTGTGCGGTGTTACTCATTGTGAACATCTGGCTTCAGACGACCACTGTCGCGTGCGGCTGTCGGTCCAAAACTACGACGCATACAGCGACTACATCAACGCAAGCTTTGTGCCCGTAAGAACAAATCTGAAGGACTTTGGTTCTGTCTGTGATTCACTGTGCATTCATCCATGGACGTGTGTGTGGACTAAGGGTGGGGGGACGGAGCGGGACTTCATCTGCACGCAGGGGCCCATGCCCAGCACCACGGCAGACTTCTGGAGGATGGTGTGGGAGCAGAACGTGAGCACGATCGTCATGCTGACGCCGCTGAGAGACAAGGACGCAGTGAGACACACGCACTCCGTTCTTCCTGTACCACTGTTCAGTGCTTGTTGCTGCGACTGTGTGTGACACAGCTGCACATATTTGTCTGTCAGAGTTCAGAGGTGTGTTGTTGTCAGACAGGCCACATATCGTTTGTGTTGAACAGAGACACGTGATCATGGAGGTGCTTTTAATCTTCTCTGACTCACACAATGTGAATGTGCAGGTGCTGTGTGAGAAGTACTGGCCTCTGGACCGTCGGACTCTTCAGCACAAACTGATCCAAGTGACGACAGTGAGCAAAAAACAGGGTCCAGATTATTTCATCACCACCATTAACCTGAGACAGGTGAGAGACCGGTTCCCTTAAAGGGCTGCCGTTGAACTGAGCGGCGCCGGTCATCAGTCCGAGACAACGTGCCTGTGTGTGTTTCAGAGGGACTGTGCGACGGACCGGACCGTCACACACTTCTACTACCCGTCCTGGCCGGACCAGGGCGTCCCGAAGGACTCGTCCTCCCTCTGTGCCTTCACTGAGCACGTGAGGCAGCATTTGAAGGCCGCTCCCTCCCCGGGGCCAGCTGTGGTGCACTGCAGGTCTGCCTTTTCCCCTTCAGGGAATCCACACAAATTGGCCCCTCAGGAATTTTCCTCCAGTTTCCAGGCGGGTAAAGTGAGCTCTGTGTTTGTGCGTCTCAGTGCAGGCGTCGGCCGGTCGGGGACGTTCGTGGCCTCGCTGTGGCTGATGCAGTTGTGTGCGAGGGGCATCCGTCCAGATGTTAGGGCTGCTGTGGAGGACCTACGGCTCCATCGGATGTGGACGGTCCAGACGCTAGTGAGTCCAGCGCTGACACAGCTGTCAATTAGTCAAATTTGATAAATCTATGGTAAAATGATTTCCTGTTATATTACATAGTGTTATATTATTATGGATAATTATATCCATTCTAACACACACACATAAGTGACACACATTTGATAAGTTAGTGGTAAAAGTATTTCCTAGCGTATTTCTTATGCATTATGTGACCGGGCATCAGCTCATTCTTCTGTGAACATAGTGTTTGGCCAATAGTTAGTGACTGTTCCACTACAGATTCCTTCAGTTTAGAGACCACCTGCCTTGAACCTAAAGCGCAGCTTAGCTTTCATCTCTCCGCTCATAAAGTCTACATCCTCTGTGGGCTCGGCCCAAACACAAGACGAAGCTCCCCCATTAACGTCTCATTCCTTTGTGTGTATTCAGGACCAGTACATTTTAGTGCATCGGTGTCTGCTACACTGGCTCAGTGGAGGAACAGCAGGAGCCTTAACACGGTGAGAGGCAGCGAGCAGCCCAAGCAGCCCTTTGACTATAAGACCAGGACATTATAATTGTGTCTTCTCTTTTCCAGCTTCTCACAGATGGACAGTGTGAAAACGAACCACCACAATGAGGATCGACAGAAACACAGATCAGGGAGGAGGCAGCACCGTCACGGGGAGAAGCCGCTACCAGAACCACCACAGAGCACGTTACAGAAGATTCTGCGTCCTGGAAACCTACTGAGGAGGCTACTGCCTTCCTCATCACTCCTTAACCAAGGATCACAACCCTCCTGAGCTCACACACTGTAACACTCAAAGACAGAGCAAGACAGTGAGTACAAAAACCTTGAAAATGTCCTTGCAGAAGGGTGAAGAATGCATAAATAATGCTGCGTCTGCTGTAAGATGACAGGCCCTGCGGGCGGAAATGTGGGCCGACAACAAGCAGATAAATACTGGATCACAGACGCTGCAGATGCATTGTTACAAGAATGAAAGGAAGAGTCCAGGAAAGTGCCAGCAATTCAGGTTCAACCTGTTCTAAGAAAGCAAATTCATGAGAACTTAAAGAATCTGCCACCGGTTAAAGCAGGTCACGGGTAAAAACACACCTCAGGGTCATGTTCAACAGCAAACAGCAACATGTGTGGAGACCATTCATGGTTTGTGCTCCATTACAGATTAACTGACGCTGTGAGATGACTTTTATTTAAGAAAACCATTGTGCATCATTTAATATTACACAATGCAGACTATCTATACGTAAGGATGTGTGTGTGGAATTGATACCAGACTTGCTATAAAGGCAGGCACATGGTATAGTGGCTGTACAAAAAAGGTCATGTTTCAAAAAACACACAGGCACTGCCATTCTCCTTGGATGTCTGGAACTCGTTACAGTACATGAAGGAGCCATGATTATTGTACATTATAGAACATTAAGGGCTAAGCCACTTCTTCCACCTGTCATGTAATAAACATGTATGATACAAGAAATTCCACGTGGGTCAGTTTTTTGGGATGAGAGATGTCCAGAGAGAAGAATCCAGCGGTCGTCTGCTTCTTTCGCGCTGCCTCTGCCACATCTCCACCATGTGGCAAATGCTAGTAGCTGCAGATCGAGGTGTGAGAAAAATCCATAAACAAGTCGCGATGTGTTTCACTGTTGCTAAACAAGTCCAGCAGAGGTCGCCACAGCCTAAGCAGCATCCACAGGCAAGGGAGTCATCTTCAGAGTCTAGTGTGTCCACAGACAACAGTGAAATGCAAAGAAACAGAGAATTCAACACAAGCTGATGTTAGCATTTAGCCTAAGTTTGGCTATTTAATTAGTCTTAATACCACTGAGGTACTCACTGAGACTTAACAGTGACCAAGGCAAGTGAAGGAAGGTACAGGAATGAAGAGGGCTGTCTAAGAAAAGCAGCATAGCAAAGGCCAACCCCCTAGAAAATATATATGCAGTATAATACAGGTTAGAACAGAACTGGAAAGAAATAAGACTGCTAGGTAGAAGCAACAGTAAAAACTTAAATTAGCGTTCAGGTCCAATAAAAAGATTAGACACTAAATCCTTTGGCCAAAATAAACAAACAGATTGCCTCAGTAAGACAGATGATCATCTGTGTTGTGTGTATGTACAGTCCATTTGTGTAAGATATGCAGACACATGATGAATATAAACATATACATGCCACCCTTAAAGAACATAGAAGGGTGTCAGGGAACAGAAGACTGGTACTGAACAATCAAAGGCTGGGCGAAGAGAAAGAAGAGCGTAGTCCGTGTGTCCTTCCCCTCATATGGAACTAGTGCACATTCTCCGACATATTAATGGCTTCCTGAATTTCACGAACGACAAGGATGCGGGCAAGCATCTGCTCCAGCTGTTCTTTTGGGATTGGCTGAGTTGAGTACCAGATGGGGCTGTTGGGTGCCACCACGGGCTCCGGAGTCAGGTAGAAGGTGTCGTTGCGACCTTTCGCAGTCTGGGGACTGACACAGACACGGAAAGAACAAAGACAGAGAACAGTTAATTATAAGATTTCCCCTAAATAGTCATAAGACAGAACGCTTGTCTCCTTTACTCTAATAGTTACCATTTGAAGAGGTAGAAATCGTAGAGTTTGATAGGACATCGAAGTGGGTTATCTGGGTCCTCCAGCTGCTCAGAGTACATGTCATCTGTCACTGAAAAGATAAATTAAACATGTGTAATCCTTGAAAAGGGAGTGCGAATCAGATGCATGGACCCGCTTACCTTTCTGTCCTATGAATCTCTCTGTTGACTTTAAGTATCGGATGCTGGTGCTCTTGTCTTTGGGGTTGTTGGGACTCTTCCTTGTGTGTCTAAGCACCTTTGAAAAGGCCACTTTTAGATGCTGATCCACTGTTTTCAAGTGAAAATACCTGTTAAAAAATGTGTGGTAAAGATACAGAACCAAAGGGAGGATGCAAAAGACTGACAGCATCAACAGAATAAAGCAACTGTGTTCAAACTTTAACCACTGGACCACAATGCAACTCACTTTGTGTTGAAGAACATTAGCGTTGTGAGCAGTGTTGATGGTGAATGAGCTCCCAGCTGTTTACATTCCCACAGCATCTCCTCTGTCACATGACTGGGGATGAGATAACCTGATAGGAGAGGATACGACCCAGTAGTGGGCAACACAGAGCTCATTAATGACAGGAAAACAAATCTGCTACATTAACCGTCATGCAGACAGAGATCTTGTTTCCATCTCTTTGAATATCGCCACTCAGCAAAGCAAAAACACAAACAGAAGCCTGCACCCGCAGTTACAAACATCTACATAGAAATAATGGTTGATGGTAAAAGACTTTGTTCTCACCTAGTGGATGAATCGATGGCTTCCAAGGATCCAGGATCTGGTGCAGACTCTGAGCAAAACGAGTGTAGTATTGATCTGAGAAAACGTCGTCTACACGGCCGTTATCAAACAGATACTGCCAGGGTGGAAATGGACAAAAGAGGAGACTGTGAATCAGGATTTCAAAGGCACAACAAAATGGAACATATGAAATAGAAGGTGAAGGTGACTGTGTGCGCACTGAACTCACTTTCTGTATGCATAAAAACACATAGTAGAGAACATCTGCCTCATAAGACTCCCCTTCCAGCCCCCGAGCCTCTGTTGTCATCAAAGAGAGCCCCATGCAGAGCTCAGCAACTGCACATGACACCAAGTCCTCCTGGAAACGCAGCGCCTGGCGTCCTTCAACACACACAGACACACATCAGTGTCAAAAGAGTAAGATTACAGCAACGCAAATGTGCATCAGCACCACAATAGTATTATTAGCATCATTAAAAATATATAAGCACTTACGACCGATTGGTGCCAGTTTATTCTTGTCGGATTTCTCTAACTCTGCGTTTTTACGCTGAGCCCAAAGCCGCCAAACATCCAGCCCCTCCTCCGGCTTCAGTGTGGCGGGCAGCAGCAGCTCTTGTACCTGCACCTGCTGTTGGCCTTGGCTATCTACCTCTGCTACCACCGTCTGACCCTGCACCTGAACAAATACAACAACCCTGTTACACTGGGTAATACAGACATTCACAGTGTACATCTGGCCAAGTTAATATAAGAGCCAATAATTCAATGTGAGCGCCACTACCTGAAGTTGCTGGGCATCCTGCCCCGGCAGCCCCTGCGTGTGCAGCACTTGCTGCTGTGGGTCCCAGATAAGGGACTGTGTGGTGTTGGAGTAGCCCTGTACTGCTACTGGGATGTGGATGTTTCCATTCATCAGCTGTGCAGGGAACAGTGTGTTTGCGGCCAGCGTGTGCACCACTTCTTCCTGGCCCCCCATAGCTCCAGAGCTTGTTATGCTGGAAACGGCCTGTGCCGTCTGACTTTGACTGGCAGGGATTTTCAGCTTGTCATTTTCAACAGTAACTTGTGTTGGCATTGTGGTCATTGTTGTAGTGTTTGCTCCTGCAACCTGCACTGTTCCATAAGCCTCCTGGGGGATGGCAATGTGTGTGACCTGCTCACGGCCTCCGGACCCAGCAGGAGCGGAATACACAGGGATGGTCCAAGTCTCCCCTGTTGGACTTGTGATGGTGCCAGTAGCACTGTAAAGGTGGGAGCTGTCCACCGTGAGGAGGTCTGGTCTCAGGGACACATAGCTTTGCTGTTGGCCCTGTCCTTGGGGGATAGCCAGCACTGTGGCTACCTGCTGACCAGGCAAAGCATAGGAAACTGTGATGGGCATGTCCACCTTACGCTTCTTGGCTGGCTGGAGGACACCTGCTCCCTGCGATGTGGCAACTGCTCCCAATACCCTCCTCTCCGCACTGTCCTGCTGCTGGGTAGGAGAGAGGGCACCCACTGTCTGGATCTGAATCTGCTGTCCCCCTGCGACAGCAGCCACCAACTGGGCCTGCAGCTAAAACACAGAAAAATGATGATCAAATTCAAGCTCTGGCTGACAACCAAATTTTACAGACTTGACATGGTGTACATGCATGTGTGGATTAGCATACCTGCTGGTGCTGTTCCTCAGTGAGTTCACCAGGCTGAATCAGCTGCGCAGTAGTCACACCTTGTAGCTGTTGATGTGAGCCCGAGGGCACCTGAAGGACCTGACCCAGCATTTGACCTTGCTGCTGCCCCCCGATTTGCACCTGAAAATAGACATAATCGTCACAATTGCCTTTCACAAACACAGAAACAGCCCAACTCAGCACTTCTTTTGTTGAGGGCCAATTATGCTTCGAAAAGCCTAGAGTATGTTATGCTATATAGAACACCACATATCTAAAGGACAAGTTCTACTCTCCCTTTGACAAGCTGTACATAATGAACTCAGAAATTAATATTTATCTGCCAGGTGCTAGCAACACTGCTGACTTAGTAAAGGACTTAAGAGAGACTTGAGAGAATCCTGTTTTTACAAAATGACACATAGTTGAAAATGTCTAACAGAAGGTACAAACCTGCACTATCTCTGTATTCTGCTGTACAGATTGTTGCTGAGATGTGGACTCCTGTATCTGCTGCTGCTGTGGCTGCACCTGCACTTGAACCTGTATTAGAGGACAGCATCTGTCAGACAGCTTCATTACAAGGAAAGAGTCAATGATATTTACTGGTTACTGGTTTACCGGGCATGCCAGTTCCAACAGAGACCCTGCCACCTCTGTGCTGTCTGTGTAGATGCAGTTGGCCTCTTGTTGGTACACCATAGTGGTGGTGGTGGTGGTAGCATCACCACTTTGCTGACTAAACTCCTGCAGAGCATCTGGACCCTTGTTGGCCAAAGACTCCAGAAACTCTTTCATGCGATGCTGAGGGATGCTCCGAGCTTTCTGCCTTACCAGCTCCTCATAGGAGCTTGCACCATCCAGGGAGTTATTCATTGCTTCTTACAAGGTCCTCCTCTGTAGGGGAAACCTAATGTATAAATGTAGAATTCGCTGTCAATTGAACAGCAGTAAAATGGAAACGTGCATAAAAACAAACGATTAGCGCGATTATTAAATATAAGGAGAGGGTAAAATCGACGACTGACATTATCTAAGTGTTTACAAACCGAATTACAAGTCGCTGTCCAGCGGCAATGCAGACTGATGGTAATAGGAAAGGGTTAATTCTAGCAGAGAGTATACGAGCTGGGACAAAAGCGCGGTCACTTTCCAAATCCACTGCAGTATTGAAAGCGGGTGATGGAAAGTGCTGCATAATGAAAACGTGCAGGTTTTACACTACAAAGCTAAACCTGTTGTGTGTATGCTACAATAGCCCAATAACAGCAAATCTGATCGCTGATTACACAACAAGCTACGTTAGCCAGGACCGCGGCTAACTAGCCGCGTGTTGTTTGCAAATAGGACCCACTGCTGTGCATGACATGTAATTACGGCTCAAGATCAGTCAACGACAACACGATGCTTATGTCACCGACAGCACATAAACAACCAGAATACAGCTGATGCTGACGTAGCTAACGCTCCCGTGTCGGTAACGTTATACCGACTATGTTTTTCTAGTAGCTATTAGGCTAACTAGCTAAAGTCAGCTAGCAGGCGCGTTAGCTACCTCTCTTCCTCAACCGGGCCGTTAATCGAGCCGCCCACCAGTGCTGTTCTTTTCTGGAAATGACGCGCCTCTTCTCACGGGCGGGTGATTTTTGGGCTACTGTGGTTCCCTTGGAATATATTTCCTTTTTTTCGTGATCTTCGTCAAAAGGCTAAGTGTAGTTTTTTCTAAACCACTCATATTTCGTTGGGCGCCATCTTACAACAATTCTTTCAGACCAATGAGCAAGCGAATTGTAACTCCATTGCACTATCGCGATACTTCCTCCTCTGGTTATCGCGGTAAGTCACAATTGCACGAAAGGCTGTTAAAGGCGACGCACGCTGGCGGACCTGCTGACGACACCCCGTAGATGTTAGGCCACCTTAAAACCCAGTTGTGCCAAATAGACGCTCCTAGTGGCTCACTGGCTTTTCGTTCTTTTAAGGTGGTCCGAGACAGATGTGATGAATATTTGGGTAATGCCCAGGAACCTTTGGGCAGCTGAGGGTTAATTCCCACGCATTACACTTCAGCATGGTTTGCACACTGATTTGTATTATGGGTCAAGGTCTGCGTGTGTCAAACGTTTGTTTATGAGGCGAAGTGGAGAGGTGGGCTCATTAAGATGCACCTACTGGCTCACACTTCACTGTACTGTATGTGACAGACGCCTAGAAAGCAGAAGCTGAACTTATTGGTCACCATCCACGGGAGTGTGGCTAATAAAAAAATAAAAATAAACCCGGTTTTGAAGAACACGACTAGCAGCTTGTAAACTGTTCAAATACTGACTTGACGAGAACCATTTATGAAAGAAACAGAATGTTTGTGGCAAAAAATTTATACATTTTTAACTCCTGTTTTTCATGCCCCACCACTTCATAGTCAACTCAAATTATTTTTTCTAAACATTATTTATTATTTTATTTTCTGCACAGATTTTGGCAGTGACTCACCACCTTCGTAAGAAAGTCATCATGGCATTTGTGAGCGTCTCTTATGTGTAATATTAGCATAAAGCCAGTATGAGAAGTACTTTCCTAATATCCTTGTTGAATAATAAAAAAGTTGCATACATTCAACAAACAGACGTCTGGGTGAATGTTTGGACACAGTTATAAAAAAACTGATGATATTCAATTCAGTTTTAAAATCTAGTGAGACATTTCAGCAGCTGGTCTAAGCCAATATTACACATTAGGTGATGCAAACAATTTAGGTGTGTGGACTCAAAGGAAGCAGAAAGGGGGTCTTAATCTCATGCCATCAGATCTTCCCTGGGTCTTCTTTAAGTGTGACTGTTCTGTTAAAGACGAGCTGTCGTGAAAGAAATTAAAGATACAGTTCAAAATCTTATAGTTTTGTACAGATTAAGGTAGTGTTTAATCGTGCTCTACCTTGTCTGCGGTGCTGTCGGGGTCCAGGGAGAAATAACCAACTCTCTCAAACTGGAATTTGTCAAAGACCTTTGCTCCCTTGACTGAGGTGTCCACTAAGGCACTGCTGATCACGTGCAGGGAATTCTGAATCCCAACAAGAGGAAATACAGTTACCAATCACATCCCAGTCAGTCCAAACAGGCCTGTTTCCTCTACTGTGCAGCTACTTACAGGGTTGATGTCACTCAGGAAACCATTGGGCACTTCAGACGGATCCTCTGGATGTTTGTGCTGGAACCTACAAAAGGCGATGAGACGCTTTAGTCCAGTGACTTCTTAAAATGGAGTGGTGGTCGCTAATATCGGTGGCCGTCTGTGACTTACAGTCGTTCATAGAGACGCACTTCACACACCAGCGGCCGACTGACCCAGTGGATGAACGCCTTTGGTTTCTCTGCAGCGTCAGAGCTGCAACAGCTCACCTCCAGTTCCAGCACTTTACCCTGAGCGTCCTGAGCGACACCGCGGCACAAAACCCATCATGATACACGCTGTGCTCTGCTTGTTATTGCCATTAGAATAATTGTTACTGTTGTTATTTCCAGTGTTTTTACTTACCTTGAGGACCTTCTGGACAGAGATGACAAACCCAGCATGCCTCAGGCCAACGGGCTGCTCTGGTGTCAGGCGTTTGTAGCCCTTCTCCAGCACCTGCAAACACGATGAAGTCAAACAAAGTTAGCTGTCATGAGCACAACCCCGGACATTAGCGTATAATGTGTGGCTGCGTAGTTTTCCTCTCACCTCTCTAAAGTCACTCTGTTCAATGAAGATGGTGCGTGTGAATGGAACTGTGTGGCTGCCCTTCGCCTCATTGGCAGGAAAGTCTGGTACTCGTACGTCAGACTGATGGAACAGCAGAAACGTAAAGCGACTGTGATGTTAAAACACGTGTTTATCGGTGTCTGTGTGGAAGTAAAGTCCAAACCTGGCTGCTCTCGGGGAGGTTAGTTATGGTGACTTTGAGGGGTTCCAGCACAGCCATGACTCGAGGTGCTGTGTCATTAAGCACATCTCTCACACAGGACTCCAGTAGATGGGGCTCTGTCGTTGTCTGAGAAACTGTCACTCCAACCTGCCAAAAGATTGAACATCCTAAGCTACAGCACCATCCTCTTGCACACATTACTACATCCACCCGCTCAGCCTCCCATTCATTCTGCATACCCGTGCACAGAAGTTGTTAATGGCCTCTGGTGGAAAACCTCTCCTTCTGAGAGCAGTCAGAGTGAAGAGACGCGGATCATCCCAGTCTCTGTAATGAGAGCATCATCCGCAGTTAAACACACTGCGTACTGTTCATGAGATGGTTCCACTCATATCAATTATTTATGTGCTGCAGGAGGTTTGAGCTATTTTACAGTTTGTTATTAATTGTTATTTTATTACCATGAACACATATTCTCTTTATCGGTGATTTCCTTCATTAATAAGATTTACCAGTTTGTAGTGTTATTTAATCTATGCCTGTTAAAATAGACATAAGTGGAAACAATGATGGTATAGACTCGTTTCACCTGACCACACCAGTCTCCACCAGTTTGATGATTTTCCTCTTGGACACAACAGTGTAGGTGAGGTTTAGGCGCCCATATTCCCACTGAACGGGGCAGTATACGTCCAGAGCATTGCACAGCCAGTAATAGGACGAACGCCTGACGGAGTCACAAGATGGAGAAACTATAACATGAACCTTATAGACACGATTACACCATAGGTCTTCAATAATAATAAGACTAGTATACCTGGCCTGAAACTCTTTGGTGCACAGGGAGTGTGTGATATTTTCAATAGAGTCACACAGACAGTGAGTGTAATCGTAGGTGGGGTAGATGCACCTGCAGAGACAAACAAGTGTAAACGAGAGAGAACGATGCTGTAATTCCATCGAATGACGTCTGTTCATACCACTCGTCTCCTGTTCGATGATGAGCTGTGTATTTGATTCTGTATGCTACTGGATCCATCTTTCCGTCCTCCATGACCATCTTCATCCTGAGCGTTGCCTCTCCCTCAGCAAACAGGCCCTTCCTCATCCTTTCAAACAGCACCAGTGACTCCTCAATGGGTCGGTCTCTCCACGGTGAGGGAGGAGCATTATGGCCCTTCAGTTCCTCCCCTTTCTGGTGGCACACGTACGCGTGACCCCTGAAGAGAGACAGAAAATCATACAGTCATTTAATCAGACAGTATGCATTTACAGCGCCAGCACCACAACTCTCTGGCCTCACCTGCGAATGAGATCCACAGCGAGATTGTAGAGTTGCTGGAAGTTGTCTGATGCGTGCGTGACAGCATAGGGTGTGTAGCCTGTGCAGCGCAGTCACAATGATGAGAAGCATACCTTTATGTTTCTGACATAAGGTGAGGTGTTTGAATCAAAATTACCAAGCCACTCCACCATGTCTTTGATGGCAGTGAAGTACTTTTCCTCCTCCTTCTCGGGATTCGTGTCGTCATACCTCAAGAAGCAAATTCCACTGTTCGCCTACAGGAGGACAAGATTTAAACAATGCACGCACACACAAGCAGATCCAGCATCTGCTAAAGATAAGAAAACAACCCGTACCTTTGCATAACCGAAATTGAAATTGATAGCTTTGGCGTGGCCGATGTGAAGGATGCCGTTGGGCTCAGGGGGAAAACGGGTGCGAATCTAAACAAGAATATAATCAAGATCGTTGTTGGTTAACAAAACCCTGCAAACACGACTGTTTCTACTACTTAATATCAATCAGTGCTTCTAATGAACTAACTCACAGCAACACACAACACACACCTGTCCACCAGTGATCTCAAGGTGCTTTTTAAGCAAAGCCATTGTGTTCGGTGTGACCACGTAACCCTCAGTTTTAAAGTTCTCTCCTGCGTAATGGAAGGAAAGGAGAAACTCTGGTAAAAAGAAAGTCAGTAACAAACAGAAATGTTTCCTGCGGTTCTGTCTGACCTGCTTTGTGGAATTTCAGTGCTTCTCCTCTGAGCTGCTCCATTAGTGACTTCACCTCCCCAGTCGACACTTCCCCTGAACAAGACAGACAGAAATCCAATAACGACTCGAATCTACCACAAACACGAAGAGTTCAGTCTTTTGCTGTCTCCTGCTCACCGTTCACTGCAACCTCCTCCTCCCTCTTCACCTTCACATCATTCTCTGCCACTTTGGATTTCTGGGGCTGCAGGACAATTACAAATATATATATTATTACATATTAGCCACATGCGACAGATATGTGTCAAGTCAATACAGCTAAATAAAGCTAACAATAATAAACTGTAATAAACTGAAATAATAAACTTGTTTATGTTCTTGCAAAGTTTTCAAACCCTTACTTTGGATTTCTTCTCCAGATCTGCCTCCGTCTTTGGTCCTAAGAGGTGCAGGACCTTAAAGACCAAAATTAGTTAATCAGAGTATACAATGCGTACATTCCAACCAGCAATATGAATATTCAACCAAGAATGTGACCTACTACTATTAATAATAACAATAATATTCCAACACACCTGCATATCCACCTCATTTTTGATGACCTTTCCATCGGCCCACTTTAAAGCAGAGCGTGCCTCTCCTTCAACAGGCACAAAAGCTCAGTGAGATGTGTTTTAGGATTCACTGATTTAAAAATATTTAATGAAGTGTATAATCATACCCATTAGCACTCCCATGTTGAAGTGGTACCTCTCCTTTAACAGTTGTTCCTTGTGCTTCTTGATCACAGACTCCACCTGAGGACATGAGACACACTCAGCCAAGGTAACAGAAACACATACAGTACAGTCTGCTGGTGGAGGTTTATCTACACTTACTGCATCTTCAACCTGCTCAGGTGTTATGACCACACCGACTCCACATGCTTCTTCAAATGCTTTCTGGTTGATGGGGTCCTGAGGATGACTCTTGACAAAGTCCAGTGCAGCTGCAAAGAAAAAGACCTATTAATTAAGATGACGCAGAAGCTTTTCCCCAATGCTTTCAGTGCTTCTAAACCTAGAAAGAAAACCTCTGATGGAATCTGCATAACCTCAGAGTGCTTCATTCTTAAACTGGTTATCTTTTGCTCATTTTGATGAGTGGTCCCACCTTTAATGCCTCATAGCATCACTGATCACAGCTGAAATTACCTGTCAACTGCAGCTCCGTGCAGAGTTTGCGCTGAGCGATGCTGTCTGCTAGAAAAGCCACGCGTTTGGTGTCTTTAAGGCGAGATGCCATGTTGTAAAGCAGTACACCCATGGATTTGTCCACTCCTGATGCTCCATGGGTTTGATGGACCTAATAAAACCAAGAAAAAACAAGGATTCAAGAGATACAATTGCATTTTTGTGCTTCTGACTGCAGAACAATCGTTTTGAACCTAATAGATAATTAGTGAACTTTCCAGTTAATCCAATACAAGCGAAAAAGGAAAACCTGTGATTTATGGGGACCTTAGCAGCTGCTTGGTTTTTAAACCGTCTCATTGTAAATTCAGCGTGAAATCATGTCCATGCATTTATTCTACTAGAAGGTGGAGGTGTCGCCTCTCAATATATCTAAATATAAAACTTTTATCAAACAACAACAAACAGAAGTGTGCTGTCTGCGCATGTCTGTCATGTCGGTTTCCTCACATCGGTGCTGGATCGTAGCATTACCTGAGTGATCGCGTCCTTTAGGACTGAACTCAGCGCGTCATTTTTTAGCGTTTCCTTCGCCTTCTGCTCACTGAGCCCGATGGACGTGAAGAGTGTCAAACAATCCGCCATTGTTCCACTGTATTCACCGGGTAATGGAAGGCACACCGACACGCCGCACAAACGCTATCTGACACGGACAGGGGCAAGCGAAATACCAACTTCCTACAGGCGTCGGTAAAAAGAATGATGGACACACGTGTTGACCAATAGGGCACGGGGAGACGTGATAGCATTGACCAGTCGTAAAGGAAGTTGCTAGAGGTTACGCCTCCAAAGACAACGTAAACCAATAAGCGCGTGTGTTGATTCCGTAGTGGGCGGGGTCATTTGAATCTGGGAAATGTTGCATCAGAATGACATTTCAGCAAGTTCCGATAAACGCTGTAATTACTATCATATTATTGTAATTGCTTCATCTTCATATCAGGTATAGATGCAAATTTACGTACATAACTATTTCATTCAGCGTAATGTCTTTGTTGACCATTAAACTCGCTGAACTCCGAGACAGTCATCTGAGAATCTGCAGCTCTCCAGGAAACCACACTGTATGGGAATGTTTGTAGCCAAAGCAGTGTGACATATATGAGATGAGTTTTATAATAGTTTGCTAATTATCTTGGTATGCGTTTATTTAAACATCTAAACAAGCAGCGGATTACTCAAAACCAGTCATGACCAAACATGCGCTTCTGTCATCGGAGGCAAAACTGTGGAGATCTCTGGCTTGTGCAAAGTCAGAACTCCGTCTGGATCTCACTCTTGCCTGTGGTCAGTCTTTCCGGTAGGTTTGCCTAGACATAATATTTGATCAACCGGTTCTTTTACATTAATATTGCCTCCATCTCAAACAACAGCTGGAGAGAAACTGCAGAGGGCCACTGGACTGGAGTGATGGGAGGCAGAGTTTGGACTTTGACCCAGACGGATGACGCCCTGTGGTACTATGTCTATAAAAAACAGGACGGGCTGGAGGGAAGTGAGAGGAAGAGGAAAGCTAGTATTTCTCCTGTGGAGGAAAATAAATCAAAAAAGAGATTGAAAGCTGTGAAGGATGAAGGGGAGCCAGCGGATGCGACTGTGCAAGACTGCGACGTGGAAGAGAAGCTGCTGAGAGGTTACTTCCAGCTGGACGTGAAGCTGGGGGATCTGTACTCAGACTGGGGGGCTGCGGACCCTCACTTCAAGCGCATAGCTGACATCTTCACAGGTCAGTGCACGTGTTGTTCTACAAGCATGAAATTGCATATTATTACAGAATAGGTATTGACTGAGTCGCTTTACTTTGACCCCAGGTGTTCGAATGCTGCGCCAAGAACCCACTGAATGCCTGTTCTCCTTCATTTGCACCTCCAACAACCACATCTCTCGTATCCAGGGCATGGTGGAGCGACTGTGTGAGGCTCTGGGCTCGCCGCTCTGCCAGCTGGATCAAGCATCTTATTACGACTTTCCTTCCCTGTCTTCACTTGCAGGTGAACTTTTTATAATGCTGTCAAGCAAATTGTACAGTGCAAACGAAACTGTTATTACCACATTTCCTATATTTCAATCGGCAGACGGCAGCGTAGAGACGCGCCTCAGGGATCTGGGTTTTGGATATAGGGCTCGGTTTTTGCAGCAGAGTGCGAAGCAAATTATTGACGTGTATGGGATCCAGTGGCTTGAAAGTCTCCGCAGTGTCCCGTATCCCCAGGCCCGTAATGCTCTGCGCACTCTCCCTGGTGTGGGAACCAAGGTACCGCAGATGCTTTCATCCATTATCATTATTATTTTTAGATCGAACACAGGAAGGAGTAAGTTGGGACACAATGTCTTGTTCGTGTCGTCGTGTTCTGAAGGTGGCAGACTGCGTGTGCCTGATGTCCCTGGATAAAGCAGAGGCCGTGCCCATAGACACACACGTGTGGCAGATTGCTAAGCGTGACTACCAATACAGTGCTGGCAGTGGACAGAAGAGCATCACAGATAAACTTCATCGTGATCTTGGTTAGTATTTGTGTGTTCATCAGCAAATTATAATTTCACTTTTTCATTTTTTCATTTAATTTCATTTTCACACAGGTGATTTTTTCAGAGCACTCTGGGGTCCTTATGCTGGTTGGGCACAGTCGGTGAGTGTTAATGTGACATTCAGTATGTGTTTGTCAGTTCTGGTCTTGTCTTTTTAACCTCACGTATGACGAGTCTTTGCCTGTTGTAGGTGTTGTTCTGTGCTGACCTGAAGAAATTCCAAAAGTTCAAACAATCACCAGTGAAGCAGCTGAAGAACGAGGAAGAGAATGAGGACAAGCAGCCAGAGATGTTTATCAAGAGTGAGAAGATGTCATGATAACCACCAGCCCATGAAGAGAAACGTTTAACGAACGTTTAACAAACTATTTGTCCCTGTACTACAGTTTACTACCACAAAAGCAGCACAAGTGTGTGTGTGTGTTTGTGTGTTTAGAATAAGAACAAAGTCCATAATGTGATAATGTAATGAACTCTAGTGTGAGAGACTATTTGCATTGTTACACCTACTGAAGATTGTTCAAGTCGAGCACAAACACCCAGTGTTCTCCTGCTAGATGTTACCAGAAGTGGCCTCCAGGTGGCAGCAAATGTGCAGAACAACGTCACAGCCTTTATCTATCAGGTACTATTATGTATTATTACTATTAATTCGTTCTGTCAAACCCTGTAGTTATTGTTAAATCATATGCTAACGTGATTTGTATGTGTGCTTGTTTAAGTAGGTCACAAAATGCTAGCGTTGACTTTCCTTTGCATTTCTTGCATAAATTGAGGACATGTGTGGTTTGGCACAAAAAGGCTGTTTGTCTCAGTGGCTGTGTAAAGCTGTCTGTACATTTATCTATAGGCATTAGTTGAGTGTGTCAGCTGGTCTTTTTATAGCGGGGACAGCAGTTATCTGCTGTCACTGCTTGGGGCTAGTGTGACAGCAGAGTCATGTCTCTCGGGGTGTGTGCCCTATTATTGTCCCTTTGCTGCAATAGCAGAGCAATATTTTTGTTTTCTCAAAATATGAAAAGTGATTTCATACTTAAACCACACATTACCACCAAGACCAATTCTGTTGTCTGAGGAGCATTTTCTGACATTCAGGCGTGTGAGCAGGTGCATCATATGTCTTTGTTGCTGCATCGCTGTGCATGTTTGTCTCTGCACGTTTTACATCCACACGAGTGTCTCCTTTGGGGTGGAGTGCAGCCATGTGAAGTAAATATGTGAGTCAGCTTTTATTCCCACTCCAGTTGAGCTGGATGGAAGCTGGGGCCCAGCTTCAGGGCCTCTTCAGAGTCATACAAGACTAAAAATAGAGCCAAGAGAGCAGGGATATTACACAAATAATAATGGACTAGGATAAGTCAAAGTGTGCTGGAGGTCTGTACACACACAGACACAAACACTGAAACAACACAACAGTGGCCTGGGCGTTATATAAGAAGTAGGACTCAGCCGAATGCCTTCAGGGATGGTTCAGTCTAAAGGACAGCTCCGTGTGCCTGCTTCATCTAGGAGACGCTAATACTTGGTTCAGACGCCAGGGGGCGCCACGCGTGGCTCTGCAGCAGAATGGAAAACTGTGTCTAGTTCCAGATGTGCGGTAGCCAGATTGTATTTGTTTGCATCTGGGTGGCAGCAAGTGAGTTTGTGAAGCGATGAGATTATAAAGAGCCAAGTCTGAGTGTCTGTGTGTGGCCTGTAACCGTCTGCACTTTAAACAGACTTATCGATACTGTTTATTATTCTGGGTTTATGATACAGTGACTCTATTCACACACTTTCAATGTCATAAGTACGTGTCTACTTTTATTACTGTCATAAAAACAAGTGTAAATCTCACAGACAGATGTTATCTGGTGTTTATTATTAATTAGCATTTTGCTACAAACTCCTTCAATGTCACATGCGGCTTGTGTCAAAGTCTCTGATCTGATTCCAAAAATGGTCTCTATGCACATGCACTCTGTTTTCTACTTAAGATGATGGACGCTGTTATTTCTGAACAGTAACAGATGTATTATATAACAATATTTGATACCATTCCTAAGATGGATAAACTTCAAGAAGACTTGTGGTGATTCACGTTAGATGTGGTGAAACCTAATGCCGCTGGAGGCGGCCAAGCGCGAGTCAGTCTCCACACAGGCACTGTCCTGGGGGCCCAGAGATGGGGAGATTATTCTTTGGTGTCTAGACAGCCACAGAGCGTGTGGAAAGTCGGCGAGAGAGAATGATTGGCCAGAGCTGCACGTAATTAGGATCTTAAGCTTTTCTGACTCTTTGCATGAGGATGGATGCTGACACGCGGGCTTCATGAAAGAGGCTCGTTTACCTTCTGTCTGAAGGGCGACTTCCTGGGTCTGATGCAGAAGTTCTGTCTCCAGTGTTAAATATCACAGCCTCCACTATGATCAATTGAAATGACTAAGTGGAATGTCGTCCTCACGTCTGTGGACAAAGATGGCAAAGAAATGCTGTCCACAGTATATTTGGACATGCTGCAGCGACTGTATCTCCCTCCTTTTTAAGAACGCGTGCATTTACCACCACGCTGTAAATACTGCTCCCCTCTCACTTTACTCACATCCTGCTAAAAATTCTCCGTATGAATTAAGGGCTGTCAGTCAGAGGTGACGTGGTTGACAGGCTGTAATTTAAGGTGAGTGGAGTCTGTGGAGGAGAGTCACTAAGCAACTCAAGTGGATTTAAACAAATTGTATTGTTCTACTTCATTTAATACTAACTTTTACTGCACCACATTCAGCAGATACAGTTAAACCCTATTGCCAATTATGAATGGACATGAAATAACATGAAATAAGTGACTTTAAAAGTTTTCAGCTAGTGACACCAAAGATTGAATCACTGTGGTTATGAGATTCATTTCTGTGTCAAAGGCAACTTTGGTTCCACTTCAGAAATGTCCATTATTTCACAATCAGCGATTAAAGACGAGTGAAGACCTTAAAGATTTGCTCATCAGTCTTGTTCGTTTTTTCCTTTTTCCTCTTTACCTTGTGTCTCTGAATGAACCTGAACCTGAGTAAGTTAACTAAACTGAAACAGTCAAATTTCAAGACATATTGTGCAACATTTAATTGCAGATTCTCCTAAATGATAATATTATCCCAGTATATTAGTCATAATCCCCATTCAATAGCGTGATTATTCCTGAAGCCTTCTCCGTCTTCCTGTCTGAACCCCTCAGCGTCTCTGCTGCTGGCTCAGTAGTAATGTAATGGCATTAGGACAATCCTCTGAGCTCCACAGGTTATTTATGGACCGCGCTGTACACTGCAGACAAAGCAATGAAAATGAAAAGGGTGCGAGTGAGATGGTTTCCTGGTAAACAGGTCTCCAGTTCCCTGCGTAGTCATATTCTTTGTCTGCAAAACGCCCGATTGGGGTCAAACACGCAGTTTCCATAACATGCCCACACTGGAGTGTTTGTGCAACACAGAGGCCATCAGGTGGAGGGTGAAGAGGAGGCACGGAGCCAACGTGCAGCAGGAAACATCATCCAGACCTTTGTTGGAGGCACGAGGCCAGACGGAGGCTGGGTTTCATCAGCAGTTCGGTTTCCAGCTCATTATTCACCAGCCCGACTCTCACCTGTCTCCACACGACTCATTTCAACGTACAGCCCACTTTGGATAAGGATCGAAACCAGAACCTGGATCCTGCGTCATGATGTCAGCAGCGGTGTCGTCATGTTCCCCCTTAAACGCGCAGCTTTGTAAAACGCAGACTAAGTGATACGCGCCGCGGCGACAATACTGTTGCGCAACACGCGCTGCGCGCCGCGGGTCGGCGGGAGGTCGCGTTCATCCGCTTGTGAGAAAAATAAGGAGGGAGGGAGCGGCGCGAGGAGAGATGGAGCGGTCGGAGGGGGCGTGCGTCTCCTCACTGCCTCACGGCTCGCGCGCAGGCACAAGGCTGCGAACGCTCCGCGCCTCCACCGCCGCTCCGGCAGCAGCATCCTGCGGCTAAACGCCCGAGAGCCGCGGCGGCGCGTCACCCGCGTCCCGTCCACGCAGATCCTGCCGCAGAGGACGCCATCGGACGGAGCCGCGCGCATCTGCAGGTACGTTCGCAGCGAACGGACGCGAAGGCTCGCAGCGCGGCAGCTATGCGGCAGCGGTCCCGGGGCGCCGCTACCGGTGCCGTCACCGCAGGCGGCGGAGACCGCGTTACGGCGTGAATTCGCCGCATTTACCTGCGTCGGTAATTGGCCTCCGCTCGCCCGACGTGGCCTGCGCTGAGCACACGTCCTCATCGACGCGAGGGACGACCAAGCGTCGCTTTCCTGCCGTTCTAACGGTAACGAAAAAGTAACGCGGAGATGAAGTAATAAACGCAGCGTTGGACGTGTGACTGCGCGTTGAAGCACGGTAGCAGGACTGTGGTTAGAACCTTAACCAATAACGTAGAATACCACTGGACGCTAACTAGTTAACTGGGAAGGCGAGGCTTCCTCGTGCATTTGCGTAGACGGTTTTACGCACAAAGCGGAGTTCCAACGCGTGACTGCGAAAGGTTTCACTTTACTTCTGCGGAGACGCGCCCAGCTTCTCGTTTGAATGTCAGACTGAGCGCTCGGACGTTCAGCAGGAGCTGCTGCTCTCCCTCGTGCCCGGATCCCAGGACCGGAGCGGACCGGACCGGACCGCGCGCGCTCTGGATCCGCTCCGCTGGCAGGTGCGTGGTGTTTGCACGTGTTTACTGTCTATTTACGAGGGTTGCTCGACTTCATCGCGTTGGCTCATGGAGCAGGACTCGACCCACCTGTTTCTCATCACAATGTGAATGCGTCCAACACCCGAGCACGAGACGCGCGCGCGCGCGCGCACGGAGCTGCTCCAGAGCGACACTGGAGCTAAAGCAGAGCTGCCAGATGCTTTGACAGTCAACACACCCGGAACCAGTGACATGAGCCCGTCTAAACACAGGTTCCTGCCTGCTTGGACTGTGGCCTCATGGAGAAACAGCATGATTTATTCATGACTCAATTACGTTAATTGTATACTGTTAGTCAACATATCTCGCATGCTGACCTCTAAACTGTCTGGTCGCCTTCAGTAAACCCAGGAGCTGACCTGCCCAGAACCGTCCAAATCCACGCACCAGCACAACGCTTGTCTGCATATGGTTCGTTGGTAAATGAGGTAATCGCCACACAACAAGCCACTTAAGTCCCCAGCTGTTTTTACTGCCTTCAGCTGGAACAATGCGAGAGTCCTGCGCTGAAAGGCATCTGTGGTGGGAGGCAGCGCTTTACGGCTTGTGATGCCTGTAATCAGTTTTACTGAAAGTGTTTTGTGGCCTGACTTGGTTTACGCAGCTGTCCCAATCAGTCAGCCTCCGTCTCTCAGGGCGTGTTTCTGGGGCCGAGGGCTTGTTCAAACGCAGCATTGTGACTGTTCACTGGATGTGAGCGGACGGTCTCTGAAGGTTCCCTATCGAGTGTCAGCGCCGGCTGGCAGAGAGCGTGTGAGCAGCGCCTCGGCCCGAACGCGTGACCTCAGTGGGACCGGGGGCAGAGATGCTGTGGGCTTCTGGGGACCAAACGCACCGACTGCTTCTGGAGCCTCCTCTGTGCAAGCAGCCGGACCTGCCGGTGTGGTCCGCTGGGCCCGGGTTGGACCCCCCCTGGATTGTCCCCCAGCCAAACGGACGGCATGGGGCCGAGCTGCCTGTTCACACACACGTTGGAGCTCGTGCCTCAGCTCATGAATGTGATGAAATGATGAAATGTGCAGCTACAATCGAAATCAACCCCAAGGCGTTGTGAAAGTTTGAAATCCATGTTATTTGAAGGTGTGGACTTTTTAACGGTCAGACCAGCGACCTCCCCCAGTACCCGCATACCAGGATAACCACACTCCCATTTCCTCGCGCTGCCTCACGTACACACAAGCGCTCCACAGTCCGGCCTCTCTCCCTCCAGAGTTCAGTACAAACAGTAACGGCTCAACGTCCCGCTTCATGTCTCTTTCTAGCCTTTATTTCTGCTGTTAATGAACCTCCGTCACCTCTTATGACGACTCGCACTGTAAATCTGTATTTCAGAGTTTGACGTGTTGTTTCCTCCCATCACATTCAGCCGAGACTTCGGCCTTGACTTCCTAAATCCTGGTAGAAGAGCCCACACTTGTACAGGACGGTCCCAGAGCTTGGTTTTTGAGTGCAGGATGACGTCCGTCCACTGCTCATTAAAAGCCTCTCAGGATGAATTATAGCAAGTTTGGTGGGAATCTTGACTCTTCATAAAGCTGCAGGATTCCCATACTTTCATTTCATTGATTGACCCCATCAGAATGGTGAATGTGATGGTTTTGGTAGTGGGATGAGTCCTTTCCATCAGTGTCCCTTACTGTAGCATGCAGGAGTGAGTCATAAAGTTTTAGCTGAGAGCACACAGAGGCCTCTGTCCACACACAGACGTCCCTCTGTGGAAATATTCTCCCAAATGAGTGGAACTTCTGTCCCGTCTGGACTCTGCTGGTGAAAAAACAATGATCGTCTCCAGAAGCCGACAGCACCGCACCGAGGCCGAACGCGAGCTGGTTGGAGCAACACAGACGTGACATCACTGATGATGATCAGCGGACTAGCAGCAGCTGCTGAGGTTGAGTAAGCAGCAGGTCCATGCGTTTGTAGTAATCTTCAGATGGAATTATGGGGCTTTATCTGGGGCCATGTCCTGCTCTGGATGAAGAACGCTTTGTGCTGCTTTCTGACACTCCAGAGTCCAGAGTGATGTGTCCTTGGTCCCAGAGGGGCTCAGCGCGACAAAAATAGTCCCACTGACCCAGCACCCATCTGCCTCCTCCCCGTCAGCCACAGAGGATGCGCTGTCTTATCTGGGAGCGCGTCTGGATTAGTCACCGTTGAAGGACTCTGGGATGCGGCGTTGGAGGATGAAGGCCTGAGGAATACGAGCAGCACCTACCTTCACACGCAGCCGACCAGCACACGACTTTGACTGTGACGGGCGTGTTTACTGAAAGGTGCAGCTCTGTTTCCCGGCGAGGCTTCCTGGACAGAATCTCTCTGCTTGTCCTAAAACAAACCTGTTAACTGTGAAACTGTTTCCTCGTGACTTCTCACACGGCGCCAGTTCCTATTAACTGGCAGCTCCATCCTCACTGCCTCCCTCTCATCCCTCTCGTTGAAGCCTTCATCATCAGCCTGTGCCTCCGCTTGTCCTCGCTGCCCAGCCTCTCTGTGACTATTCTTACATCGTCCCCCACTGACTTCAGGACTTTGTGTGAGCCTTTGCTGCAGGACTGTAATGAGCCAAGTTAAATGGCAGGAAAGGAGGACCAGAAGCAGAGATTAATCAGAGGTTGGGTTGACCAACATGAGGAAGTGGCTGAGAACAAAAGGAAAGTAAACACCGAGGCGACTGCAGGAGGGTTGACGCTGATATCAACCACCACATTCCCAGAACGCTGGGATTTCGTGGAACAAACAGTGAATTTATGAAGCTCTGAGTTGTTGTTTGCTTTTGATTGGATCACCTCCACCTTCAGCTTTGTGCTCGGCGTGTAGGAACCTCAGGAGACCAATACTTTTATCTTAGACAGCGAGTTTTCCATTGTTGGCTGGTGGTTCAGAATCTGTTCGTTGTATTTCACAATGTTGGAAAATTGGCGCAATGTTTTTTTAGAGAAGGCTTCACTGAAAAAGCTTTAACACTGAAATGGTTCAGCTTTACGTTGTGGCTCCCAGTTCTTTGCCTTTTCACTGAGAATAGTTTCTAAGTTGTCAAAGTTGTTGTGAACCTTCGTTGTGAGCGTTTTATTGTCTGTTGTGTTACTGAGCCGTTGAACTGGATCCTTGTGAGAGTTTCCACCAGGTGTTCTAGTGTTACAGTCGAGCCTCGAGAGGAACAAGGAACAATACTTGACACCAGGCGTTTCTTCAGGATCGCACACCTCTTCAGTCCTTTCTCACACGTGTACACGAGCATGAGGCGTCACACGCGGCGGCCGCTCTGACAGTTGAACGGGCCCTGATGAGTCATGAGCTGTGCCACAGGCGCTGGTTCCTCCGTCTGCCGTCCCTCCTCACGTCTAAACGCACTAAAGCTTCAGTGGGATCTGAGTCCGTGGCCCGAGGTCGTCTCCCACAGTGAGGCTGGAAGTGGGACGCGGTGATGCGACCCGCATGTGTTCTCGGTTCTCGGGCCCTGGGGTTCCACGGGCTTCACCGCACTGCGTTCCAGCTGCCTGCTCCTGGCACCGACCGCTCAGACCCAGCAAACACCGAGACGCGGCCAAAGAACATTTGGTGAAAGTGCAGAAAAGTGAGCGTGTCCATCTGCCACTGAGTGAAACCATCTGCCCTGGTCCGTTCACCACGCCACCACTTATGTAACCGTTGTGCTACACGCCACGCGTCTCCTGCCTTTAGATCAGAGCGCTGCACCATATTACACAAGCATGACCCCTGTAGGAGCTGTCAATCACTGCTTTGACTGATTTCTTGTTTCTCGTCTCTGCAGCGACGATGGTCTGACGGAGGCGGCGCTGCTCGTCGTTAGAGGCCGACCATGGCTCCGCTGTCCCTTCGGCTCCTCGTCCTCCTTCTCTCCATCATTCATGCGTCTGATTCCCAGACCGTCATCGGCGCCTCCTCCTCCTTCTCCCGTCTGGACCTGCCTTTAAATTCTCCATCTCCAGCCACCAAGTACACTGCTCGCCTCTGGGCCTCTTTGTCCCCCAGAGGACGCAGCGATGTTCCCGTCAAACCCACAGATGGAGGCCAGGCGGCAGCGCCCAACGCAGCGCAGCAGGAGCGGAGGGCGCCCCATCCGTCCCCGACGTTCACGTCGGCCCTGGCTGCTCAGAACCTCAGCTACAGGCCACGTTCCATTCAGCCCACAGCCTCCAGGCCCAGGACTGACACGGCTAGTTTAGCCTCCATCAGGTCCCTGGGGAAAGGGGACGCTGCCACCAAGGGCTTCATCCGCCTTCTGCCCACCGTGTCCCCCTCCGTTACTGCTACAGGGGAGAAATCAGTCAAAGAGGCCGAGGACGAGGACCCGCAGGGGCTGGGATCAGCCAGCGGCCCAACGCTGCCGCTACAGGAGGAATCAGCTGAAGAAACGGCACCGTATCGGCCTCGGGCTCAGACTGTGGTCCCTAAGGTTTCAGCTACACCAGAGCTCCCTCTTCAGTCAGTGAAGCCTGACCTTTATGTGCTGACAGCAGCCAGCAAAACCTCTACAACACCTCGGAGTGGGGTGAGAGGAACCGCTTCCCCCGCGGCCACGCAAGCAACACCTCCAACTGAGGCATTACCAGGTGAGAAAGCACCAGTGTGAGCAGTGCCTCATGGCAGAGGGCGCAGCTTAACATGATGCTGAACGTGTGTCTGCAGGTGAACTGACCACAAACGCCTCCAAGCCGGACTCCGCGGCTGCAGCCGCGCCTCGAGACCAGACCACGGATCCTGGTTCTAACGATACGCGGCCGCAGACGTCAGAGGTGGCGGCGCGAGGGCGAGGCCGGAACCGTTCACATGTGGCGACCACATCTGCGGCGCAGGAGCTCGGTGGAGCCTCCTCTGACGCCACAGATCAGCTCAACAGAACAGCAGCGCTGGGACGGAGAACCGCCAACGGAACCATGCAGCAAACGCCGAGAACAGGTACGAGCCCGGAAACTTTGGCCGCTTGTCTCGATCCTTTGATAATTTAAAGTGGAATTATTTGTGCAGCTGGGAGTTCTTTTACTGGAACAATCTGGAAAGTGCTTCAAAGGAGCAGAAAGCAGAGTTTTCCCATGGAAAGTGTTGGAGGTAGTGACGAAAGACAGTATGAGCCGGAGGTGGGAGAGTGGGCTGAAGACGGGGGCAGGAAGAGAGACAGACAACGGGAAAGTAGGGTCTGAAAGAGCCTGTGGGGAATACGGGCGAGATAGTGGAGGAGGTGGGAGAGAGAGAGCTGCAGGAAAGGTGTGGGCACGGCAACGAGGAGGGGGTGATGAAAACCAGATGCACGGAGGGAGGGATGAGGGGAGGGGACGGAAAACCAAAAGCATGACACATGGGTCTCTTAGATACTTTCAAACACAACATCACGATGACTCTGAAACTGGTCCTTCTTCAGGAAATTCTTTTTTTACATCCAACAGTTCTGTTTAAAGCAGGGCCCTAAATATGATGAGATGTAATACGCTATTTATTTGAGTTTTTGGTGTGTGTGTGTGTGTGTGTGTGTGTGTGTGTGTGTGTGTGTGTGTGTGTGTGTGTGTGTGTGTGTGTGTGTGTGTGAGAGAGAGAGAGAGAGAGAGAGAGAGACAGAACTCAAGGAGTAGGGGTAGATTTAAGTGGGTCCAGCTGTGAAACGTGATCAGTACATCTGGATTCCTGCGCCTGGTTAAAAAAAACATGAGGGAAGGAAGTAAAGCATACCTTTATGTAAATAAAGACGTGTGTCTGTGATCTACCTGTGTGTCTGTGCGTGAGTGCGTGTGTGTGTGTGATCTACCTATGTGTGTTTGTTTGTGCGCACGTGCGTGTGTGCGTGCGTGCGTGTGTGCATGTGTGTGTGTGTGTGGCTCAGGTGCCAGCGTGTTTGTTCTTCTAGTTCTTTACACTCGAGTAGCTCACTGATGCGTGGCCTATAATTATAAATCTGTTGGGTGTTGCCAGGATGTTGCATGAGGTTAAGGTGCAGCGTCTTAAATAAATACAAAGTATGTATGTGCACGATAGAAGGAAACAACGTGCTGGCTCAGCTCTGTCTGGTCCCGTCAGGTTATTATGTATTGTATAATATGAACAGAGAGATTTGCCTGTTTACAGATGCATTGTGACTCTGTGCTGTTATGTAACATAGATGTTCTCCTTAATTACATAATCTGATCCAATTAGGACACAATGACCACTCATTTGTCCAGAGCCGTTTGCTCAGAGTAGTCGACTGTATTTATGATTACGTTGTGGATGAGTCATAGTCATAATAATATTATTACAGTAAATACATTTTAAATCGTAGACTCTGTCCTAAATATGTAAATATCATCCACATGCTGGACACAGACGTTACCTCAGATTAATTAAGATTAAACAGATCAGATTAAACCGTGTGAAGTGCAGTAAGGTGCCACTTAAATGCAGTCAGGCCGGGGTTTTTCATCACAGGTGTGTGGAACAGACAGATTCTGCAGAACTGGAGACCAGACCTATGTTAGATATGGACCTGGGACAAGCTGTCAGAAATGATCAGGTTACTGGAAGGAGCCAGTGCTCAGTGATGAGTGAGTGAGTGAGTGAGTGAGTGAGTGAGTGAGTGAGTGAGCGAGCGAGCGAGCGAGTGAGAGAGTGTCCCCCTCTAGTGGCTCTGAAAAGGATTCAAGTTACAGCCTGACGTGAAAAACGGTCATTCCATTTCGTGTCTTTCTGCTCTTCTTCCAGGGATCTCCTTTCTCACCACCGGCGTTGTACCTGTCACTCGAAGGCTGGGCTCCACGTACGAGGCTGACATCAGTCAGAGGAACCGTTCCGTCCTGTCAGGGCATCCTCGCATGGCCCCCCACTCCACCTCGGGCCCGGGGGCGGGTCCGGAGGCGGGTCCGGAGGCGGCTCCCAGCGCAGACCCCTCCCCTAACGCCACGCTGCTCTACTGGGGCGACCTGAGCCGGACTCTGGCCGTGGCCTGGGAGCTGCACGTCTACGGCTCCGCGACGCTCTTCCTGCTCATCTTTGCCGGAGCCGCTCTGGGCCTGACGCTGTCCCCCGGCGCCAGCTGTCCTCAGCGGGGGGCCCTGGCGCTGGCCAACGCGCTGCTGTTTGCAGCTGGAGGCCTCAGGGGCGCTCTCTTGTTGATGGACCCGTACGGCACGAGGAGGTTCCTCCCTCGCCCTGCAGTCACGGCCCTCTACAACCTCCCCCTGCACCTGCTGGTGTGGG
The DNA here is from genome assembly GCF_900634795.4 of Betta splendens. Taxonomy (NCBI): domain Eukaryota; kingdom Metazoa; phylum Chordata; class Actinopteri; order Anabantiformes; family Osphronemidae; genus Betta; species Betta splendens. The sequence goes on along the minus strand of NC_040887.2, from coordinate 1,841,895 downwards.
CGCAGGCCGCCCTGGCGCTGCTGGCTGTGAGGGTGTCAGGAGTGGGCGTGCTGCCTGCAGCCGTGGAGCGCCCGCCCCTGCTGGCGGTGCTGGCTGTGCTGCAGTGCACCCTGCTGCTGGCGGCCGACCTGCTCTCCCCAGCTCTGTCCCCGCTGGTCCCCGTCACCCTGCAGGTTCTGTCTCTGTGCTGGGGACTGGCCCTCTGCCTCAGCTTCCTCTGCTATGTGTTCCCACGTATCCGCCGCCCTCCCATTCCCCGTCCTGTGGTTCCTGAGGAGGCCAGGGCCAAGGACGGGTCGGGGAGCAGGAGGACAGGCATTGTTCTGGGGCGGGTTCTGGCAGCGTGTGCGGTTCTGGGGACCCTTTGCTGCGGGCTGCATGTTCATGCTACGTTGTGGCTCTATGGGTTACTAGGGTCCTGGACCCGCTTTAACTGGGGGTGGTGGCTGGTTCACTTCTGGGCCCGGCTCCTAGAACTAGCCTGGGGGTTCTCCCTCCTGTTCCTGGGCTCCTGGGTGTTCTGGAGGCCTCGGAGTTGCCGGGGAAGAGAAGAAGGCGGACCAGAGGGCAGAGCGGCGGGGGACCTGCCGTCCCCGGGCCAGTCCGCAGGTTCTACTCCAAGACATACATGCTGGTCCAAGATCGTGCAGAGCCTGAGGGGGAAGCCTTGCAGGAAGTCCGACAGTAACGGGGTGGGAGGGGGAGGAGGACCAGGAGACGTGCCCAACAACTGGACTGGCCACGAGCGCCCTGGAGCGGACATTAGCAAAAGTCTGATCCGGAACCAGAACCACGAGCAGGTCGCGCTGCAGTCACGCTGCATCAAAGACAACAACCGGGGACGGAACCCCCGGGGCCACTCTGCAGAGCGGGCCGTGTCCGACGGCTCCGCCGGCTCCCTGCTGAGGCTGCAGGCGCTGGGTCGGCCTCCTCCCTCCCAGAGCGGCGGCCTGGACCAGGACAGGGACACGTCCTTGTCTCTATACGAGTTCGACCTGCGGCCCCCTTCCCCCATCGACCTGACCCGCAGCATCGACGAGGCCCTTCACAGGGAACACCTGCTGGAAGGAGGCAGCCTGTTCCACCCTCTGAGCCAGAGCCTGCAGCCTCCGTCCCCGGGCTCAGGGGGCAGCCGGGGGCCCTGGCTCCGCAGGAACAGTGATCCTCAGCTGCTGTCAGAGAGCAGCGATGCCCCCACAGAGTCCTCCATGCCACTGGGTGGGAGCGTACTGAGCAGCGTGCCCAGCAGGCAGGTGACTGCCCCCCCGACGCCCTCCCATCAGGGGCACCGCTGGCCCGGCAGCGCGACGGGAAGCGTCCCCTCCTCCGTCTCCTGTCCGGTGTCGCTGCGTCCGTCCAGAACGTCCACGGGGCACCTGGGGGAGGAAGTGGTGGATGACACACGGCCTTTCATCACCCCGGACTCAGAGAGGGGGAGGGCGAAGGCCCGGAGGCCGGTGGGGTCGCGGAGTTACCTGGAGGTCGGCCGCCACGATGACTCTGCTAGCGTCAGCAGCGAGATCATTGACCTGTGAAGCCACGCTCCAACACGAGGACGGCGGCACAAGACCTCAAAAGCAGAGGAACAAGTTCAGCAAATGAAGCGACTTTAAATGAGATATTTTTACACTAACAAACAGGTGATGAACTATGTGGACTGCGTTTGTGGAACAGACATGTTCCAGCTTTTACTCTGGGAGTGAACTGAGGACCGGCACACTGACGACTCTCATTCTCACATACATCACCTCCTTCGCTTCGCTCTCAAACACACACCAGTGTAACTGTAGACCCCACTCACATCCAAGTCTTACAACAGCTTCTACAGCCAGGTCCAGTATCTGCTTCATTTAAAACATTTATGACTAATGCGTTATTTTTCCCAGAATCCATCCACATGTTTGTATCAGGAGTTCAGCATCAGTCAGCGTTTGAGCGGAAGGTCTGTGGTTCATGTGCCGTCTTCCACATTTAATTGCTTTGTGGTGTAAAGTTGTGCCATACGCGACGGTTTGAACTCTATAGCACCTTGGAAGCATCACAGTGGCTCAGCTTTAAACCCCATGCCTACGTGCTGCTGCTGCTCCAGTCTGCTTGGACGTTACCGTGACAACGGGCGCATGCTTGGTGACACTGACTCAGGCTTTAGGCGCTTTGCTCATGACGCACTCACCTCGTAGGACGAAGCTTCTGCAACAGTTTACAGTAAAAGGCTTCAGCTGCATCTTTACAGAACCTGACGGAGAACATTAGACATAATCAGCTGCAGCGAGTCGAGTAAAAGCTCATAATCTCTTATCTAATCAAGTGCACCTCGGTTTGTATTCGCTTGGCATGAGCCTCTGAACGCTGCAGGACGTAACCAGTAACGGAGCACTTCACTCTAAGCCAGAGCGCTGGACTGAGCTATTTTACTGCTCAATATGTAAATATTGTGATTTTTGATGTTCATAATCAAAGTGTGAAATAGTTGTAGACGTTACTGTGAAGACAATCCTGAGCGGTGTGCGTCCACGTCGAGCCGCGGGCCGGGTTCTGTCAGTCTGACAGCTGAGCTTCAGTCGAGGACTTTCTGGGCTCAGACGCGTGAGCCTGTCAGTAGTTTGGCATCCTCATCCTCGTTTCCCGTCTTCCTTTTCTTTGGTACTTCTCCCACAGACTGATTGTCGTGCTGGTTTGCTGTTGTGCGTTGATAAGACGACTGTGGTGGTTGTGGTGAGAGCTGGTTTCTAGCTGTAGCGCCTCCCAGTGGTGTGACATGCTCCACTCGTCCAGTATTTACAGTGCAAAGGCCTCCACATTCCACTGACCCTCCATCCATCTCCTGTAGAACTGACCCCAGAGCAGTACGTGACATTAAGATGCGTCAGAATGAGCCTGTCAACCTGTAGCCTCAGTTCAAAAGTACAGTGTTAGACAATTGTTCTTGTATTTCTTGCAGCATTTTTGTGTCTGACTTAAAATAAAAACGACAAAACTACAAATCTACTCATTAACATGGTGTTTATTTCTTCTTTGTGTCTTCAGAGTGAGGACACAAAGGATCAGAATCAACTACAGAACAGTGCGAAACTGAAGATCTGTGTTAGTCATTTTCTCCCCATAGTCTTCATCAAACTGTTCGTTCTGCTCAACGGTGAAATGATTTTTCCAGTCGCCAACTTTTCCTGTGAAAACACAGTTCAGGGGTCTTATTTGTGCTCCCTTCACCCAGCGTCCAGAACCAACATGCGGTCCAACCTTTGCGTATGAAAGGAGATACGTTGAGGTCCAGCGACGTGGCCGTGCTGCCGTTGACCAGCGCGTTGCGCTTCATGCTGTCAAACAGAGCTTCCTTCATCACCGCCTCCGTCAGCGCCGCGGTGGGGGCCAGTCCCAGGAAGGAGCACAGCGCGCCCAGCTCTCGCTCCGTGTCCTGAGTGGGAACCACAGGAAGCAGTGCAGTCGAATCCTAGCAACGCATTCAACACTCACCTCAATCAGGTCCTCGTAGAACAAGTAAAGGATGTTGGAGCCGCTTTGTTTCTTCTGCCACCAGCCTTTCACATGTTCATACCAGGAGCCAAAGACCACTGAGACAACAGAGGACACGATGACAGGCGGTAAAATCAACAGGACCTTTTTAGTCATTATTTATTCACTTTTCCCCTGCATGAATCTGTGCAGGAAGCTGCTCCAGTCTCCAGGTTCTGGCTGCGCCAGGTTCATGCGATCGAAGTGGAAATAAGACACCGCCGTGTCCTTGGCGTTTCGGGCCACGTAGACGATCTGCAAACGGAGAGGAAGCCTAAACAAACCAACCTGCTGCGAACGGACCTTTAACCTGCACACGGTCCATACAGGAAACGACCAACGCTCACCTTAGAGTTCTGCTCCCAGAACGACCTGGGAAGAAACTGCACCGGCAGGTGTGTCTTGATAAGACGTGGTTTTCTGGTCAGCTCGTTCAGCTCATCTACTCCTACAGAACACGCCAGCGTTACCAGGAGCTGAACCGACCCGCTGAGCACCAGAACCAGCCTCTCATTCACTTACCTATAGGAAACCCAGGCACATACAGCTCCAGGAACGGCACCCTCTCAAACAGGGGGACGGAGTCTCTGCCTTCAGCTGTGTGGCTGAAATACAGGAGGTCCAGGATGTAGGACACCCACGTGTTTCCTTAGAATAAAAAAGGCCCAATAGTTTGTCAGGAGGCGTCTGAAGTCAACGCATAAACACAAAGAACACAAACCCTCCACATTCACCTGCTTTAGGATAGGTAGCGATGAGAACGTCATCCGGTCTGGCTTGGAACCGCTGCACGTTGTCCCAGTTGTCAGTGAAGTATGTGGTCATGGAGACTCCCCGGAAGTCAAACAGCGTGGGCCGAGGCGGCAGCTCCATCTACAGACGGACGTTTGGTGTTTAGGGGGGTTCTTTGCAATGTGCTCACTTCAAAAAGTCCTAGGTGATGACATATTGGTCAAACCCGAAAGTTCCTGTTGTGTGTCTGCGTCAGTGTCTATGTAAAGAGCGGGGCTGGTTCCGCCAGATCTGACCTGTTGGTTCCGATCGTCTAGTTCGAGTGATCTGACGCATATTCCCGCATCGAGCATCATATTAGCGTTCAGTGAGTGTTGTTCTGCCTCCAGGTCAGATCACGTACTTACTTCCGTTAGAGGAGTGTTCGGTTCGTCTCCAAATCACGGAGGAAGCAGCCGGAGCGGGTCGGAGGGTTTTGGACCGAGTCGGGACTACAGTTCCCTTCAGCGCCGCTGTTTCCGGCACGAACCCATTCTGCGTGGTCGCCACCAGGAGAATGCGGTCATGTGTTTGTAACAACGTTACAGTTACTGAAGGTGAGATGCTGCGTCAGCGACACGTGTTATCAATTAGGTAACAAGCTTCAGATCAGCTCATAAATAACGCAAACATCTGGGACATAACTCAGACGAACATGTCTCTAAGTGGTTTATTATGTTTGCTTACATCCATTGCAAAAATATAATAAAAGTTAAAAAAGGCAAAAGAAAAGGGCTAAAACCTTCCTGGTTTCATGTAAATATTAGATGGGAATCAGAAAAGCTTTCTTGCCAGGTCCTGTACAGAGCACTTTACAGGAACTGTAGGCAGGCGGAGCATCACAACACAAACTGTGCAACAAGACGTGAGGTATTTACACAGTACAGACGAATAGAATTAAAACCAAATTAAATGCCATGTACAGTGAAGTGTGTGTGCATGTGGTCTGAGGTGGTGTGACTGAGGGGGGGTGCATGTGGGGGATTGAGGCACTGTTCAGGGACTGACTGCAGCAGGACTGAGAGGGGTCCTGGATGACAGGAGTCCTGGATGAGAGGGGTCCTAAATGAGAAGCGTCCTGGATGAGAGGAGTCCTGGATGAGAGGAGTCCTGGATGAGAGGAGTCCTGGATGAAAAATGTCCTGGATGAGAGGAGTCCTGGATGAGAGGAGTCCTGGATGAGAGGAGTCCTGGATGAAAAATGTCCTGGATGAGAGGAGTCCTGGATGAAAAATGTCCTGGATGAGAGGAGTCCTGGATGAGAGGAGTCCTGGATGAAAAATGTCCTGGATGAGAGGAGTCCTGGATGAAAAATGTCCTGGATGAGAGGAGTCCTGGATGAGAGGAGTCCTGGATGAGAGGGGTCCTAAATGAGAAGCGTCCTGGATGAGAGGAGTCCTGGATGAAAAATGTCCTGGATGAGAGGAGTCCTGGATGAGAGGAGTCCTGGATGAGAGGGGTCCTGGATGAGAGGAGTCCTGGATGAGAGGGGTCCTGGATGAGAGGAGTCCTGGATGAGAGGAGTCCTGGATGAGAGGAGTCCTGGATGAAAAATGTCCTGGATGAGAGGAGTCCTGGATGAGAGGAGTCCTGGATGAAAAATGTCCTGGATGAGAGGAGTCCTGGATGAGAGGAGTCCTAAATGAGAAGCGTCCTGGATGAGAGGAGTCCTGGATGAGAGGAGTCCTGGATGAGAGGAGTCCTGGATGAGAGGGGTCCTAAATGAGAAGCGTCCTGGATGAGAGGAGTCCTGGATGAGAGGAGTCCTGGATGAGAGGAGTCCTGGATGAGAGGAGTCCTGGATGAGAGGAGTCCTGGATGAAAAATGTCCTGGATGAGAGGAGTCCTGGATGAGAGGAGTCCTGGATGAGAGGAGTCCTGGATGAAAAATGTCCTGGATGAGAGGAGTCCTGGATGAAAAATGTCCTGGATGAGAGGAGTCCTGGATGAGAGGAGTCCTGGATGAGAGGAGTCCTGGATGAGAGGAGTCCTGGATGAGAGGAGTCCTGGATGAGAGGAGTCCTGGCTGCCTCTCAGCAGAGTGGGTGACGGCTGCAGCCTGGCCTTGTCTCTGGCTGCAGCGAACCAGACTGAGATGGAGGATGTGAGGATGGATTCAATGATGGCAGAGTAGACGTTCACCAACATCTTCACAGGGAGCTGGAACTTCTTCCGCCGCTTATAATGGAGCTGATGTTCTGCTCCCACTCGATGCATTGGTAAAGTCAGCGAATCAGATTCGAAGTGAACCAACTTATGATCAACAGTTACATTTTTATATAGCTTGATTAAAGTTGTATATATTTTTCATAAATTGGTGACAAGCACAACAATGCAAACTGAAACGCAGAATGACAGTTATTTTATAAAGTTTTAATATTTGTTGATCATTTTACTTTAAAAATCACTGTCATCACATTATACTGTGTGGCCCATGTTTCATTGTAATACTTGATCACATACACGTATCTGTAGCCGGGCCCTAAAGTTCCGTACGTAGCGTCAGTGAGGAATTCTTCATTTTCTGCTTGTAGTCCTCATCAAACTCTTCGTTCTGGGCCACAGTGAAATGATTTTTCCAGTCACCAACTTTTCCTGCAGAAAAAAAAATCAGTCGATTAAATCAGTGACTTCTAATCAGAATGAATCAAAGAGTAGAGTTTTGCTTGTACCTCTCCTTAAAAAAGGGGAAATGCTTTGGTCCATGTATTTGACGGTGGTAAAACTGATCATTTGGTCTTGTCTCATATTGTCAAACTTCACGTCAGTCATCACTCTGTTCTTTTCCTCCAGTGTTGGAGACAAACCAAGGAAGGAACACAGTCGGTCGATCTCTCTGCCACAGTCCTGCACCCAGCAGACGTCTCAGAGTCACATACAACCAGTCAGACCGTGTAGAAATAAAAGAACCAGAAAAAAAGTTATCAAGCGTATTTCTTTTCTGAGCAGAAGAAGCAAAAAACTCAACAACTGCTTATTTTAACATTAATACTTCATTAACCTCAATGAGATCCTCATAAAACATGTAGTGGATGTTTGAATATGTCTGTTTCTTCTGCCACCAGCCGTTCACATGGTCGTACCAGGATCCAAACACCACTGAAATATGAACCAACAAATGTTTAGACCAGTGAGCTCCGTTGGAGTAATGCTGAGCTCTGAACGCACCCTTTCCATCCATGAAGTTCCTGAGGTACGTGTTCCAGTCTCCAGGTTCTGGTGCAGCTCTGTTCATCCGGCTGAAGTGGTAAAAGGACACTGCATTGTCCTTGGCGTTACGGGCGACGTAGACGATCTACAGAATAAAGCCCCCTGCGGTCATTAGTCCCGGAATCACAGAGCTCAGTGTTAAATGTGGTGGAATTTACCCGGCTGCTCTGCTCCCAGAAGGATTTGGGTACGAACTGGACTGGGAGATGAGTTTTAATGAGCCGCGGCGTCGTGGAAAGCTGCTCTGCCAAGTCTGTGCCTTTATAAAGAGAAAGACGACTCTGATCAGTGCAGGGTCAGAACCCACGTCTCTGCTGAGGACCCAGAACTACTCAGGCATAAACTGGGCCTAATGTTTAAACCAGCACCGTCAATGTTTAGCTGGTTCAATAAACACAGAAACGCTGTTGACAATGGTTTATGACTTTTTGCGATGTCTACAAACTAAATAACAAAGTCATGAGACTTCATAGAGTCAAAGGTCATCAGTCACACGAAATTAAAGCACAAAGTCAGGATGGAACCTGTGGGTAACGACGGCAGGCTGATGTCCAGGAAAGGCACTCGCTGCTGCAGAGGGACAGATGCCTGACGCTCTGGACACGTCTGGCCAAAATACAGGAGGTCCAGGATGTACGAGACCCACGTGGTTCCTGAGGGCACAGGGGTTAAAGGTCAGCCACACTGTTCATGGAGGTGGACATGAGACGTCAGCATGAAAAGAGGAGGACTGAGGTTAGGCCGAACGCTCCCGCCTGCTTTAGGATAGGTCGCGATGAGGACATCGTCCGGCCGGGCTTGGAAGTTCTGCACGTTGTCCCAGTTGTCTGTGAAGTATTTGGACATGGAGACGCCATGGAAGTCAAACAGCGTCGGCCGAGGCGGCAGCTCCATCTGTCGCAGTCAATTCATCCACAAAATCAATATCACACATTTAGTGGTAATTAGTAATATTGATTATTCATAATACATGCGCCGAAAAGGCAATAAAATGCAGAACATGGAACAAATATTACAAAATTTCCTGTTCAGCTACTCTATTGCTACAGAACGAAATACACAAAGAACATTTAGGTTTAAAGTCCTTTGATTTTTGTTTCAGATGTAAAAAACTGGGATTGCTCCCGTTTGTTTCCAACAAGTGAAGGACGTTTGTGCCAACGCACGTTGTTCACTGAACCAAGCGAGCACTAAAAGGTTCAGACGAACAGAACTTTACTTACTCCTTCCGAACCGCTGCACACTGAATAACCTGCGTCCTAACAGGGTCACCACCCACCTGTCGGAACGGTGCGTGCTCACACCAGGACGCTGTGTGAATGTCCGCCGTCACTCCCCGTTCTTCTGGGTTCTTTCCAGCTGGCGACGTCGACTGTCAGACTTTGTTTTGGTTAAACACGTTAAACAGCGCTTTGAGGTGAGACGTGAACTGGAATGAACGTATCAAAGTAACGTAAGTAAAACAATAACTTTATTGCCCACAAAATAAATATACTCACAGTTAAACATTAAGTGTGCGGGAGGACTTGACTGCACTTACTTTGGGCGTTTGTCAACACTTGGCTTTACTCGTATTGTGAAGTTTTGAAGCGTCATCGGCCAAATCCCGTATGGCTCCAATCAGCGTGCGTATCCACCCAGCGCCGTCGAACCCGGAAGTATTAGGCCCCGCCCCTTTCCTAAGGCTACGCTGGGAACGTTTTGTCTTAAAGTGCCTTGCGAGAGTCCTTATGCTCTTTGAATTCTACAGGTTTTCATGTCACAACCAAACAAGAAGCAAATGTGTTTAATTTGTACATAATAATTCTCACCAACACAAAGTTGGAGGGAAATTATAAATGGCTTTAGATTATTTTATTACAAATTAATAATAATTTTATTATTAATTAAGAAAATTACGCAGTTGTATAAATCTGTCAAAATAACAATAATTTTTCACATAAAAAACTTTAAATAGACTTTTTTCAGATTTCAACTGTATCTTAATCTCACGGATGGAGGAAAAGGGTCTTCATATCATTATAAAAATGTGTTGTTTCTATTAAGACTCATTTTTAGTAATTAAGACAAACGTCAGTATTGTTCAGATCTCAGAGCGAAACTGAAGTGTGGAGTCCTTCATCTTTTTCCTGTAGTCTTCATCAAACTCTTCATTCTGAGCCACCGTGAAGTGGTTTTTCCAGTCGCCAACCTTCCCTGCAAACCACAGAGCAGCAGTCAGCTGTTTGATCGGACTGTAAACAAACCTTTGTAACATCTAGTGTCAGACCAAACCTTTCCTCATGAAGGGAGAAATTTTAAAATCCATCGCTGGGAATGTGGAATAATTGGCCATGCTGTTCTTCTTCATGGTGTCAAACTGCACTTCACCTGTAATTTGCTTCTTCACCTCTGCTGACGGAGACAAACCAAGAAAACTGCAGAGTTTGTCTATTTCCCGCCCAGTATCCTGATAATACAAGAGTGTCATCATTGTATTATTCCCTGCTGGAGGACAGCAGCTTGAAAAAGAAGAGAACCTGCAACAACAACTACCTCCACCAGGTCTTCAAAGAACATGTAATGGATGTTTGAATATGTCTGTTTCTTCTTCCACCATCCACTCACATGGTCGTACCAGGATCCAAACACCACTAAAAACATAGATTAACACCTTACAACTTTTTGAATACTATTTTATTATTAATTTATATTTTATGATATTATTATATATTTATTTTTTACTCACTTTTTCCCTTGATGAACCTTTGGAAGTAGTCTTTCCAGTCTCCAGCCTCTGGCTGAACCTTGACCATTCGATCAAAGTGAAAATAAGACACCATGTTGTCTTTGGCGTTTCGCGCCACATAGACCATCTACACAGACAAACGAACTAAATGTCACCACATGTGAGTGAGGACAGAGGGTGGGTAAAAGTAATCCATCCTGGAGGACAGACTCAAGACCAGTAAAGGTGGAGCCCAAACTGGAGACCAGCATTGATCAGTCACATTAAGGAGCCATTGGCAGAAACGGGTGTTAGAAATACAGCAATGTTCATGGTGTTGACCAGCCTAGAGACGCCTAGAGGACTGCTGGTGTCTCTGCACAGTCACATCCAAGAGCTGCAAGCAATGTGGAGTCAGGATGGGGGAATAGGGGGAAACAGGACTTGTGGATCTAGGCATGCTGGGAGATGTAGTAATGGAAACAAGATGGTGGTGTTTACAAAATGCGGTCTGCCGTGTGGTCTGGAAATGGAGTAAGGGCAGAGGCAGTGAGGCAGGTCAAGGTCCGAAGCCTGTTCGCATTTCAGAACATAAAGATAAGAACAGAATGGATGACTGTAAAGTAAAGAACAGCAGCCAGAAAGTGAGAGGTGAACCTCTGAAGTCCATATGGACTATACAGCAAAGCTACAGTCACTGAATAAAGAAGAAGAAACTAAATTCAGAAAGTCAGAAGCCAAAGTCGTTCTCTTATGTGGAAGATCATACAAACAACCATCTACTTGCTTTACCCTGCAGTTCTGCTCCCAGAAGGACTTTGGTACAAACTGGACTGGAAAATGAGTCTTAATGAGTCGAGGAGTCGTGGGGAGCTTTTCTGCCTGATCGGTTCCTACTGTACATAGAAAGTAGTAATCACAATGTAATTAAATGAATGCTACTATTCATCATCACAGTAAAATGCTAAACGTAACTATATACAAAACTGCATAAATGGTCCAAAACAAGATTATAGGTTCACATTATATCTCATGTTTCTGATGTTAAGGGCTGCTCGAACCTAAAGCCACAGAAGGGGCAAAGATCTCCAGGAAAGGCACTCGTTCATGGATGGGGATGGACGTCTGACGCTCTGGAGACGTCTGACCAAAGTAGAGCAGGTCCAGGATGCAGGACACCCATGTGGTTCCTGAGGAGGAGGGAGCCTGGTGATCCCAACGTTTCAGCCTGGTGACCACAGTTTCATTTCTGGACTCACCTGCTTTGGGGTAAGTAGCAATAAGAATATCATCTGGCCTGGCCGGAAAGTTTTGGACAGCCTCCCAGTTGTCTGTGAAGTAGTGAGTCATTGAGACTCCGTGGAAATCGAACAGCTCTGGTCGCGAAATTGTCTTGTAAAAATAAATAAAGAGAACGCTGCATGTTTATTCTGATAGAACATGCATGAATTAAATGAAGCAGGAATAGTCAAAAGGTCAAGTGGAATCTGTATAACTTCATGCATTTAGCTTCTACATTTATTTTTTATTCAGATTATACATTTAAAATGTGTTTTAATCTTTACCCAAGAAAATCATGAAAGTGAAGAATAGAGCAGCTTTAAACAGAAGAAAATCAAATTTGCAGACGCACCTTATCTGGATCCAACAACATGATGATCACTGGTTTCACACTAGTCTAACGCTCTTCACCTGTTGTAGCTTTAACAACTGTTCTTAGCTTTAATCTTCTCCCTGCTGATTTTACATCAATGCCTCTGTGGCTCAGTTCCAAGTCTAGGTCAAGTTCATTCCCTCCCTCTTTGTTCTGATTTGGGATGAATGAGGATATAGAAACAGGAAGTGGGATGAGTCTGGGCATTCTGGGAGATGTAGTAGTGCAGAAATATGATGGTACAGTTTAAGAATTGCTTGTTTTGAAAACTGAACCTTCAGAGTTTAGACAGCGGCTTCGGGCGTTATCACGCCATTCAATGGTCATTATCAGTGGTTATCAGCCCATAAATATGGGTCGGTAGGTGCCCACCTAACTGCTGGCAGCGGTGAATAGGTGCAGTAGGTCGCCGTCATTGATCCGTAAGTTTGATCACGACTCGGATGATTTAACCAGCAGAGTCAGTAGGGGCGCTGTTGAGCGGTTGTTCTTCAGACGAAAGGATTAAAGTTGTAGATTTTGATTTATTAGCGAGCATAACTTAGCAAGTAGCTAGCGGTATTGTGTTAGCTAAATGTAACCTGAACCCCCCACCCGTTATCCAGCCCTAACCCTAACCACAATAACCTCTAAAGCTGCTAAACGTAGCCACTTAGCTAGCTGCTAGCTGTTAGCTGTTAGCGAGGAGACAGAGCTGGCCCCTACTGGCCCATTCGAATGCGCTGATAAGTTCTGATCAGCCCATTCGTTATGGGTGATAACATCCAAAGCGGGTGGTTCAGAGTTGAGACAGAGGTTAATTATGTAGTTATGTTAAAGGGTAACACACAAAATCCTCAAGTTGCTTCTATCTTCTGTCTTTTCTCTGGGCAGGGTGCAGAGTCTCACATGTCCAACCAAATTTCATATCACCACCTCTTATCAGAAGCCACAACAGAATATGTTTCCCAACACCATCTGTACCACTGGAGTCTCGCTATCTGAGAAGAAGGAGCCATGAGGTCAAAAACAAAGAGGGACACAGCTCCTCGGCCTTGGTTTGGGAGCCAGATAGGAGCCAGTTTCAGGGAGGGCAGGCAGAGACAACCGTAGAGCTGACTAAGAGATGTGTCAAATACATTAAACTGATGTACAACACGACAAACATTGGAACATTCAATGTAATCATAGCAAGGCACAAACTGTATGACACATGGGTGAGCGTTCATAGTTTTATTCAGTCCTGCTCTGGACCCATGGCTCTGCTGAGACCACTGAACATGACATCATCCTACAGTAAGTACTTCTAGCTCCCTGTGAATCCTACCCTGGCCTAAAGCCACAATATGTGGGTTCATTGTCTCTGTAGTGCACCTGGGTACAGACGGACCTGACTCTAGTATCTGATAAAATGCTCTTCAGTGTCATAAAATGTGTCTTTTCTCATCAGTTAAAGACTCATTTTCACTAATAAAGACAAACATCAGTGTTGTTCAGATCTCAGAGCGAAACTGAAGTGTGGAGTCCTTCATCTTTTTCCTGTAGTCTTCATCAAACTCTTCATTCTGAGCCACCGTGAAGTGGTTTTTCCAGTCGCCAACCTTCCCTGCAAACCACAGAGCAGCAGTCAGCTGTTTGATCGGACTGTAAACAAACCTTTGTAACATCTAGTGTCAGACCAAACCTTTCCTCATGAAGGGAGAAATTTTGAAATCCATCACTGGGACTGTGGAATAATTGGCCATGCTGTTCTTCTTCATTTTGTCGAACTGCACTTCACCTGTAATTTGCTTCTTCACCTCTGCTGACGGAGACAAACCAAGAAAACTGCAGAGTTTGTCTATTTCCCGCCCAGTATCCTGAAAATACAAGATTGTCATTAGCATATTTTAACCAGAAAGAGCAGAGCTGGAAAACAGCTTGAAAGGGAAATTAACAACAACTACCTCAACCAGGTCTTCAAAGAACATGTAATGGATGTTTGAGTATGTTTGTTTCTTCTCCCACCATCCACTCACATGGTCGTACCAGGATCCAAACACCACTGACGCCGTAGATCAACTCATTTTATTACTACTATTTTATTATTATTGTACAAATTATCTTAAATGAATAGTATATTATTATTTACTCACGCTTTCCCTTTATGAACCTTTGGAAGTAGTCTTTCCAGTCTCCAGCCTCTGGCTGAACGGTGTTCATTCGATCAAAGTGAAAATAAGACACCATGTTGTCTTTGGCGTTTCGCGCCACATAGACCATCTACACAGACAAACGAACTAAATGTCACCACATGTGAGTGAGGACAGAGGGTGGGTAAAAGTAATCCATCCTGGAGGACAGACTCAAGACCAGTAAAGGTGGAGCCCAAACTGGAGACCAGCATTGATCAGTCACATTAAGGAGCCATTGGCAGAAACGGGTGTTAGAAATACAGCAATGTTCATGGTGTTGACCAGCCTAGAGACGCCTAGAGGACTGCTGGTGTCTCTGCACAGTCACATCCAAGAGCTGCAAGCAATGTGGAGTCAGGATGGGGGAATAGGGGGAAACAGGACTTGTGGATCTAGGCATGCTGGGAGATGTAGTAATGGAAACAAGATGGTGGTGTTTACAAAATGCGGTCTGCCGTGTGGTCTGGAAATGGAGTAAGGGCAGAGGCAGTGAGGCAGGTCAAGGTCCGAAGCCTGTTCGCATTTCAGAACATAAAGATAAGAACAGAATGGATGACTGTAAAGTAAAGAACAGCAGCCAGAAAGTGAGAGGTGAACCTCTGAAGTCCATATGGACTATACAGCAAAGCTACAGTCACTGAATAAAGAAGAAGAAACTAAATTCAGAAAGTCAGAAGCCAAAGTCGTTCTCTTATGTGGAAGATCATACAAACAACCATCTACTTGCTTTACCCTGCAGTTCTGCTCCCAGAAGGACTTTGGTACAAACTGGACTGGAAAATGAGTCTTAATGAGTCGAGGAGTCGTGGGGAGCTTTTCTGCCTGATCGGTTCCTACTGTACATAGAAAGTAGTAATCACAATGTAATTAAATGAATGCTACTATTCATCATCACAGTAAAATGCTAAACGTAACTATATACAAAACTGCATAAATGGTCCAAAACAAGATTATAGGTTCACATTATATCTCATGTTTCTGATGTTAAGGGCTGCTCGAACCTAAAGCCACAGAAGGGGCAAAGATCTCCAGGAAAGGCACTCGTTCATGGATGGGGATGGACGTCTGACGCTCTGGAGACGTCTGACCAAAGTAGAGCAGGTCCAGGATGCAGGACACCCATGTGGTTCCTGAGGAGGAGGGAGCCTGGTGATCCCAACGTTTCAGCCTGGTGACCACAGTTTCATTTCTGGACTCACCTGCTTTGGGGTAAGTAGCAATAAGAATATCATCTGGCCTGGCCTGAAAGTTTTGGACAGCCTCCCAGTTGTCTGTGAAGTAGTGAGTCATTGAGACTCCGTGGAAATCAAGCAGCTCTGGTCGCAAAATTGTCTTGAAAAAATAAAGATAGAGAACGCTGCATGTTTATTTTGATAGAACATGCATGGATTAAATGAAGCAGGAATATTGAAGAGGTCAAGTGGAATCTGTATAACTTCATACATTTAGCTTCTACATTTATTTTTTTAATTCAGATTATACATTTAAAATGTGTTATATGAAATTAAAGAAAAGCAAAGTTGAATTAATCTTTACCCAAGAAAAACATGAAAGTAAAGAATAGAGTAGCCTTAAAGATAAAAAAACAAATTTGCGAACGCACCTTATCTGGATCCAACGACATGATGATCACTGGTTTCCCACTAGTCTAACGCTCTTCACCTGTTGTAGCTTTAACAACTGCTCTTAGCTTTAATCTTCTCCCTGCTGATTTTACATCAATGCCTCTGTGGCTCAGTTCCAAGTCTAGGTCAAGTTCATTCCCTCCCTCTTGTTCTGATTTGGGATCAATGATTATTAAGAAACAGGAAGTGGGATGAGCCTTGGCATTCTGGGAGATGTAGTAGTGCAGAAATATGATGGTGGAGTTTAAAAATTGCTTGTCTTGAAAACTGAACCTTCAGAGTTGAGACAGAGTTGAGACAGAGGTTAATTGTGTGACATGTTCATTATGTTACAGGGTAACACACAAAATCCTCAAGTTGCTTCTATCTTCTGTCTTTTCTCTGGGCAGGGTGCAGAGTCTCACATGTCCAACCAAATTTCATATCACCACCTCTTATCAGAAGCCACAACAGAATATGTTTCCCAACACCATCTGTACCACTGGAGTCTCGCTATCTGAGAAGAAGGAGCCATGAGGTCAAAAACAAAGAGGGACACAGCTCCTCGGCCTTGGTTTGGGAGCCAGATAGGAGCCAGTTTCAGGGAGGGCAGGCAGAGACAACCGTAGAGCTGACTAAGAGATGTGTCAAATACATTAAACTGATGTACAACACGACAAACATTGGAACATTCAATGTAATCATAGCAAGGCACAAACTGTATGACACATGGGTGAGCGTTCATAGTTTTATTCAGTCCTGCTCTGGACCCATGGCTCTGCTGAGACCACTGAACATGACATCATCCTACAGTAAGTACTTCTAGCTCCCTGTGAATCCTACCCTGGCCTAAAGCCACAATATGTGGGTTCATTGTCTCTGTAGTGCACCTGGGTACAGACGGACCTGACTCTAGTATCTGATCAAATGCTCTTCAGTGTCATAAAATGTGTCTTTTCTCATCAGTTAAAGACTCATTTTCACTAATTAAGACAAACATCAGTGTTGTTCAGATCTCAGAGTGAAACTGAAGTGTGGAGTCCTTCATCTTTTTCCTGTAGTCTTCATCAAACTCTTCATTCTGAGCCACCGTGAAGTGGTTTTTCCAGTCGCCAACCTTCCCTGCAAACCACAGAGCAGCAGTCAGCTGTTTGATCGGACTGTAAACAAACCTTTGTAACATCTAGTGTCAGACCAAACCTTTCCTCATGAAGGGAGAAATTTTGAAATCCATCACTGGGACTGTGGAATAATTGGCCATGCTGTTCTTCTTCATTTTGTCGAACTGCACTTCACCTGTAATTTGCTTCTTCACCTCTGCTGACGGAGACAAACCAAGAAAACTGCAGAGTTTGTCTATTTCCCGCCCAGTATCCTGAAAATACAAGATTGTCATTAGCATATTTTAACCAGAAAGAGCAGAGCTGGAAAACAGCTTGAAAGGGAAATTAACAACAACTACCTCAACCAGGTCTTCAAAGAACATGTAATGGATGTTTGAGTATGTTTGTTTCTTCTCCCACCATCCACTCACATGGTCGTACCAGGATCCAAACACCACTAAAAACATAGATTAACACCTTACAACTTTTTTTTCTACTATTTTATTATTATTATTATATATTATATGATATTAATATATATTAAGTTTTTGCTCACGCTTTCCCTTGATGAACCTCTGGAAATAGTCTTTCCAGTCTCCAGCCTCTGGCTGAACTGTGTTCATGCGATCAAAGTGAAAATAAGACACCATGTTGTCTTTGGCGTTTCGCGCCACATAGACCATCTACACAAAACAGAAAACTACAGTCACGGAATGAAGAAGTAGAAGACAAGAAGTTTATTTAAGCAACAATAATAGCTATAAGAATAATGTTCCCGACTACTTTCACTTCTTAGCCTGCTATGATTATTGAAAATAAAAGTCAGCTACTGCAGTACTTAAAAAACATTTATTTTTCAAATTTGCACCACATCAGGATTAAACACAAACCATCATTGCTATGAATGGGTCAAGGATGGTCACTCTACCCTGCAGTTCTGCTCCCAGAAGGACTTTGGCACAAACTGGACTGGAAAATGAGTCTTAATGAGTCGAGGAGTCGTGAGGAGTCTTTCTGCCTGATCAGTACCTACTGTACATAGAAAAAAGTAATCACAATGTAATTAAATGAATGCTGCATACTACTATTCATCATCACAGTAATACAAACGGCTAAAAGCTACAATTCTGCCTTGTTTAAATAAAAAAAAAAACTGCATGATCCAAAACAGGATTATAGGTTCACATCATTGTATTTCATGTTTCTGATGTTACAGTATGTGCTGCTCAAACCTAATGCTCTAGAAGGGACAAAGAGCTCCAGGAAAGGCACTCGTTCATGGATGGGAATGGACGTCTGACGCTCTGGAGACGTCTGACCAAAGTAGAGCAGGTCCAGGATGCAGGACACCCATGTGGTTCCTGAGGAGAGGGAGCAGATCTATAGCTCTATGAAACATTTGCAGCGACTTCCTGTGTTCGTGGAGTCACCTGCTTTGGGGTAAGTAGCAATGAGAATATCATCTGGCCTGGCCTGAAAGTTTTGGACAGCCTCCCAGTTGTCTGTGAAGAGGTGACTCATTGAGACTCCGTGGAAATTGAACAGCTCCGGCCTCGAAGATTTCTTAAAAAAGTAATGAAGAAAATACATAAATTTAATAATGGAGACCTAATCAAGAGGAAAAATCAAGTGTAATCTGCATAACGTCATCCATTGAGTTCAGGTCAAATTATAGATTTAAGAAGAAATGTTGTAAGACTTTCTTATTAATGTTGGCACCAGAGCCGAGCATTGATTCAGGGAGCCTCAGCAGGCTCAAGGAGCCCCTTGTTTGTCGCCTCCACAGGTGTCTTCTGGGTCGTCATCAGAAATCTTCCCAGTCCATCTCCTTCCCCAGAGCCAAAGTCTTTCGGCAGCGACTCACTGAGGGCAAGAGGGAGCGACGACAACACAAATGGCTGTTTCCACTGCAGTCCAAGCGCGCTAGTGAGCGGATCATCAGTCAAATCCTCCGTGGAAAGACCACCTGTCAAAGTTACTATAGGGGTTGCTCCTTTCCACAAGACAATTCTGGTCCTTATTGACTTAGGGGGTCAAACACAAATTTCATGATGGAATGTTTGGCTGGGGATTGCCACCTATGCCCCCCCCCATTTAGGTCACGTCACTCAAGCTCTTTCCAGGTTCCACGCCACCCAGGGGGAAGGCTATTCTCATTGTCCAGACCCAAATGGAAGGCCATGGGGAGATACAAGACTCTTTGGCTGCTGGTATTATTCATCCATCTTCCTCACCTGCTGGAGCAGGGTTTTTGTGGGTAAAATCATGGGGGGTTAAGGCCATGCACTAACTACAGGAAGCTTAATAATGTTACTATTAATAAACAATATAAATTTCTATCCCAAATATTTCTGTAAATTTAGCTCTGTAGCCTTCTCCTTACCCCAACTCATCTACTCAAAGGTCAGATTCATGTGGAATTCCAAGGCCCAGGAGGCCTTTGAAAGAATTAAGACTCTTTGTACTTCAGCTCCCATCATCACCCTGCCTGACCTTCACCTGCTGTTCATGCTTGAGGTTGACGCTACCTCAGGGTGCAGTGCTCTCCCAGGGCTCTATGGGTGACTCCAAGCTACACCACTGTGCTTTCTTTTCAAGGAAACTCTTCAGCATAGAGAGGATCTATGATGTAGGGAAGAGGGAGCTGTTGGCAGTTAAATTGGCACTTGAAGAATGGAGGCATTTGTTGGAGGGGGCCAAACATCCATTCTCTGCTTAGCTTTGAATCCCAATCGAGGGAAATTTGAACCTGAAAAAACTGAGAGCATCTAAACAAATTTAAATGAGAGCTGTTCAATCCTTTGGGGTATATGTAAATGGTTGCCTTTTGGAAAGGTTACATTCTGTAGTTTTCACCAAAACTGTCAGATTCACTCTAAGTCTAAATGGTAAATAGTTATCTACTTTACAACACAGAGAAAGAAATTATCTTTGCCTGGATTTTTCCCTTATAAAATAAACAAACATTTCCCTGGTTCATGGTCAAAAAGGGATTCAAGGAAAGAAGTCTTGTGTATTTATATATCAAGAAATACATCAAATAGCATTTAAAAAAACAATATATGGGACCGGGGCAGCACAGTGGGCAGCACTGTCGCCTCACAGCTAGACGGTCGTGGGTTTGATTCCCCGAGGCGGACCGGGTGCCTTTCTGTATGGAGTTTGCATGTTCTCCCTACTCACTCAGCATGATCCAGGTATATCCTCACAGCTTGTCTGTGATACTATACTTTCCTTGTTCCCCCTTTTCCTTCGGCAAAGATAGATCTACATTCATTGGCAATACTATTGCAAAACTTAAATACTGTCAATCGGTTCTGAAGTCTATTGTTTGGGGGTCCTCTCTGAATTTTACTTTTATGCAAGTGTACGAATTTGTTACATAGTATTAATATTTAGATTATAGATTTATTTTAAAGTCAAATTAGAAAAAGATTTAAAAAGAAGTGTGTTATATAAATTTAAAGAAAAGCAATGTTGCTTTATTCTTTACCAAAGAAAATCATGAAAGTGAAAAACAGTGAAGCTTTAAAGAAAAGAAAACCAAATTTGCAAACCTACCTTATCTGGATCTAACAACATAATGGTCACTGGTTTCACACTAGTCTAACACTCTTCGCCAGTTGAAGCTTTTACAACTGCTGTTAGCCTTAATCTTCTCCCTGCTGGTTATACATCGCTGCCTCCTTGGCTTAGTTCCAAGTCCAAGTCAAGGTAATTCCCTCCCTGTTTGTTCTGATCTGGGATCATTGATTAGATAGAAACAGGAAGTGGTACGAATCTGGGCATTCTGGGAGATGTAGTAACTGAAACTAAACCGTTGTTTTGAGACAGAGGTTAATTATGTGTCATGTTCTTTATTTGGTGGTAACATGTTCGTGGTGTGATAAAAAACAGATGATGGGTGTGATGGAAATTTTCTTATAAAGAAGCTAATGAGAGAGTTGTATTTTGTGTAATTTATTGTCATAAAAGAAAACAATAATAGGGAAAGCAAATCAATTTGCATATCACCACCTCTTCACAGAAGCCACAACAGAATATGTTTTCCAACACCATCTGTACCACTGGAGTCTCGCTATCTGAGAAGAAGGAGCCATGAGGTCAAAAACAAAGAGGGACACAGCTCCTCGGCCTTGGTTTGGGAGCCAGATAGGAGCCAGTTTCAGGGAGGTGTGGGAAATGTTGTGTTTGTCATGAGATGCTGTGCCTCTGGCTGAGGGTTGTTCCTGGGGGGTCATCAAGCATTTGGTTGTCAAATTGTGGGGGTTTCACTGTAGTGACCACAGGAACATTGTTAAAGGAAGTAAAGGGGGGTTTACTGCACTCATGTATATCAAAGACCAGTCAACAGCTCATGTGGGGGTTTGTAACAGGGTATAAATACAGGTCTTGTGTCCTCAGTCCTTCAGTGGATACTTTGTACATAGTGAGATGTGCCTTACGTCTTAGATGTAATTGTGATCCACTCCATGTCGACATGAGAGTAAACTTTGAGATGGTTTATCACACTGATGATCTCCGGTTGATTTCTTTATAAGAAGATTTCCACAACAATTTGGTGTCAGAAGTGGGATGGATGTTCCGTTGATCGGCGCCTGGCCCAGACTGAAGGTAAACCACCGGTGGGAATCTCAAAGGAGATTCAGGGAAATTTCCGCTCCAACAAATGGAGGGCTGGAATCCCGCCTGATGCTGGGTCCGGGTGGCGGACAGCGGACGCTCCATTCAGTTTGTGAGTACAGTGTTATGAATCATCTCTGTTTACGGAAACACTTTGGGTGTTGTAGCGCTTGGTATTGGTTAAGTCACGTTCGCGTTTAAATTCTGTAATACCTTGATGGTGAGTGAGAGCCCATTAGTCTGTGAAGGACTTTGTGAGTAGCAGACACCAGTGTGGATAAAAAAAAAAAATACAAACAAACAGGGAAAGGTAACTGAGTGATCACTGGTAGGATTACGAAGAATTTGTGAAGCCATGAGGGCTTATAAGGGAAACCCCCGTACGAGTAAAAATTAAGCAAGATTGTGAACCACTTTAAGCTCAGCTTGTGTGTTATATGTCACTTTGTGTCAGATGTGGCTTGTTTGTTTTTTGTTGTTGGTTTTTAAGTCTAGATTAATTATAACTGTTATATAAGATAACTATTAATTATACTTAATTATGGCGATAGTAGATCTATGGATGTCCCACTGGAGTAAAGGGAATATGATTGATCTAATAATATATATAATGCTATAAGCTTGTGATGACTCCTTCAGTGTGTGTGTGCAGCATGATAGACACACCACAGGGTACGCTGCTCTGAACGAATGTGTCGTTCAAACTACCTGGCTGAACCAGAGTCATCATAAGGTAATTGTGTGAATGCTAATGTCTAACCATGCTGTGGTATGGGAAGATCAGAATGAGTGGAGACTTGTGTGTTTGAAAAAATCCAATTAAAGTCTAAGCATCTGCCCAAGTGAGTCTAGGAACAAAACCAGAGAAATGACTATTTAATTCTTACAGGCTCTGATTAACAGGCTGCAAACAACGGAAAACTGGGTGAGGATGTTCAACTTTGGCACCAGGTAAACTATAGAAACAAATAACATTTTATTATGTAGTCCGTGTCACTCATTAGCAAAAGGTTGAACCAGGAGAAGAGGAAGTTGGCAGGTAGGAAGAAGAAGGTAGGGAAGGTTAAGAGTAGATGGAAATCTGTAAGATTTGTTTTGAGAAAGAAAGTCTTGTGAAAGTGAACAATGGGGATAAATTAGCAAGTAGGGGAGGAATCAGGGATCTGTACCCTGCTGTCTCTGTGTGAGGAGCTTTGATCCATCAAGGAGACGTCATCTCTACAGGAATCTGGGACCAACAAAAGCTGATGTTGACCAGAAGCAGAATACCCACAGTGGGGGAGAAAGGACACTCTCTGACCTCTGTGCAGGACACAAACCAAGACTCTCACTAACTGCTCCTTCCAGGAAAAAAGGATTTTCTTCCAGTAGGTGTTTGTTGATTACAGGCACCAGAATCTGAACAAAAGGGAAGATGCAACAAATGCTCAGGAGTGAAGACGGGAAGGTGTTGGTGACTGAGAGATGGAAGAACAGCTGCTGTCTCTTCAAGGGACTGCAGGTGATGGAAGTTTACACCAGCCGGTGTGAGAAAGGTCCAAGAAAATGAATGAAGGAGAAGAGAACAGCACTGACAGAGCGATCGGAATCATAATGTGACCGTTCTAATCAAGAAGAACCAGATCCAGTTCGATCCAGACCCAAGGATTTCATCAAAATCAGCTAAACCACAGAGACAGCAGAGGAGAACAGGTCAGAGCATAGAGAAGACACAGCAATGAACATAGAAACATATAGAAAAGGGATAAATTATTAGGATGTTTCTCAAATCAATACTAAATTTCAACAGTAAATTTAGAATGAGTAGTTTTTATATCCAGACTATTTATGCTCCACAAGTTTTTGAAAATAAATCAGTAGGATTGAATTTTAAAAAGATTTTATAGGGAAAGTATATATGTCAGATTGATAGAAAAATAGATGAATAACCAAGTTTTTCTATAGTGCATTTTCATCCTTGAGTGATGATAATGTAAATATGATATATAAAACAGGATAGTAATTACTGCTTGATGTGGAAGTTTACAGAAACAGATAACATCTAAATAGATTTTACTTGGGTCTTTGAGCCAAGGTTCCATTGTTTGACACCTCACCCCCACTTTGTCTGTCCTCACACCAAAGGGTTAATTAACTTTAGAACCATTTGGAGCTGTTTTCACCCAGACAGTCCTGGTGGTTTATCAATGAATACTAACTGGATGTGAATCTAGCGTATTCATGTTATCTCTGACTCACGTTATTGGGATTTGCTATAACTTTACAGGGTTAATTTGTGTTATGTGGCCAGATTATTTCCTCCAGAAGGTTTACTAAAAACGTTTATTCTATTCGTAATTTTCCTAGAAATATTGGATTATTGGAGATGCAAAATTTACAAACAAAACATTTAATAGAATCACTAAGCGATATCTTAATTGAAGTTTTTATAAGTGTATTACTGTCCATGGATTTGCGATTTTGAAGAGATCTCTCCCATATAACAATTTACATGGGATTATTTTTTGTGACTATACATGACTTTTTGACTTTGACTTCTGACTGCAACACAGACTTGATTTTTATTTTGTTTCTTTAAACAAAAAGGTTAAATCCATGTATCAAAAGGGAGGAGGTCTAAATATTTGTTTGTGATTTTTACATTTTTTGTGTTTTGAAAGTGGTTCTGATTTCTCATCCAATATTAAGAGTTGAAAGAGTCTGAATATTATTGACGTTAACCTAGACAATTTCTTCTGAGAATGATAGTGTTGGTTTCTAGATGACAATCAAAACTGGATTACAAATACATTCAAATTAAATTAAATCTTAAAATTTGTGACCAATGACACAAATGCAAGTATAAGAAGCCAAATTATCAATCAGTAAAAACATAAAATAAAATACATAAATGTCTTAAGGTCCTTTTTACCAGGAACTATTTAACAACCTCCAAAGCTAAGGTTTGAAAAGGTGAATGATTAGATCCTTCAAAATGATTGGTTTTGAACTAAACATAAGTCTATTGTTTATTGATGTTCATTTTATTTAAATTCCTTAAAAATGCATCAGCTACTGTTTTATTATTTTCACAAACAAACATCTAAAATGATTCTGTCTTACATAATTGTCATAGGAGCCATAGTAAGACCTCACAGTGAAGCCTATGATACTTTCTGCTTCACATTTTTATAATGTTTGACTACAGTAACAACATGGTTACTGAGACTATTCCACAATAGCTTTTCGAACAGTTTTTGCTTTTACTTTGAACATGTTTTCAATTTTATAAAATGTTTCCTGTTTTCACACTGTAAGAAACCGTTCTTCTATTTCTATTTTTCTAATACTAACACTTACTAACACTAACACTAACATCTAACTAACTTTTATCAGCATTAGCTGCTACTGCTTTGTGTCATTGATGATGTCATTTATGTGCAGGGTGTAACTGCTTTTAGTTTTATACTTTTAAGCTTCCCTTAATGATTCTCCCCCTGAAAGCAGGAGCTGACCTGACCTACTGTTTTGGACCACCGATGACTAGAAATTTGATGAAAGCGTCATCAACGATGCTTCTGCTAGGGTATTGCTGATTGTGGAAGGTTCAGTAGAACATCAACTTTAACTGTTTGAATGTCTTCAGATTGCGAAACAAATCAACATTAGGAAAAAGAAAAAAAAAAGGACAACAGAGATGGAATCAACAGAAGAGCAACATTGGAAACTCCAAGAAACAGAACAGGTTTAAGGAATCTTCTGTGAGTAGGGAAACCATGTTTCCTTCTATGAATGTGGACGAGCACCAACAGAACATCAAGGACTTAAAAGGGAGACAGACAGCAAATGGACAATACCTTCAAATGTTGACAATAATTTCCCTTGCTTGTATGTTTGACACTTAGTGTCAAAAAGGGAGGAATGTGGGAAATGTTGTGTTTGTCATGAGATGCTGTGCCTCTGGCTGAGGGTTGTTCCTGGGGGGTCATCAAGCATTTGGTTGTCAAATTGTGGGGGTTTCACTGTAGAGACCACAGGAACATTGTTAAAGGAAGTAAAGGGGGGTTTACTGCACTCATGTATATCAAAGACCAGTCAACAGCTCATGTGGGGGTTTGTAACAGGGTATAAATACAGGTCTTGTGTCCTTAGTCCTTCAGTGGATACTTTGTACATAGTGAGATGTGCCTTACGTCTTAGATGTAATTGTGATCCACTCCATGTCGACATGAGAGTAAACTTTGAGATGGTTTATCACACTGATGATCTCCGGTTGATTTCTTTATAAGAAGATTTCCACAACAGAGGGCAGGCAGAGACAACCGTAGAGCTGACTAAGAGATGTGTCAAATACATTAAACTGATGTACAACACGACAAACATTGGAACATTCAATGTAATCATAGCAAGGCACAAACTGTATGACACATGGGTGAGCGTTCA
The DNA here is from genome assembly GCF_900634795.4 of Betta splendens. Classification (NCBI taxonomy): domain Eukaryota; kingdom Metazoa; phylum Chordata; class Actinopteri; order Anabantiformes; family Osphronemidae; genus Betta; species Betta splendens. The sequence goes on along the minus strand of NC_040887.2, from coordinate 1,816,135 downwards.
TAGTTTTATTCAGTCCTGCTCTGGACCCATGGCTCTGCTGAGACCACTGAACATGACATCATCCTACAGTAAGTACTTCTAGCTCCCTGTGAATCCTACCCTGGCCTAAAGCCACAATATGTGGGTTCATTGTCTCTGTAGTGCACCTGGGTACAGACGGACCTGACTCTAGTATCTGATCAAATGCTCTTCAATGTCATAAAATGTGTCTTTTCTCATCAGTTAAAGACTCATTTTCACTAATTAAGACAAACATCAGTGTTGTTCAGATCGCAGAGCGAAACTGAAGTGTGGAGTCCTTCATCTTTTTCCTGTAGTCTTCATCAAACTCTTCATTCTGAGCCACCGTGAAGTGGTTTTTCCAGTCGCCAACCTTCCCTGCAAACCACAGAGCAGCAGTCAGCTGTTTCATCGGACTGTAAACAAACCTTTGTAACATCTAATGTCAGACCAAACCTTTCCTCATGAAGGGAGAAATTTTGAAATCCATCACTGGGACTGTGGAATAATTGGCCATGCTGTTCTTCTTCATGTTGTCGAACTGCACTTCACCTGTAATTTGCTTCTTCACCTCTGCTGACGGAGACAAACCAAGAAAACTGCAGAGTTTGTCTATTTCCCGCCCAGTATCCTGAAAATACAAGAGTGTCATCATTGTATTATTCCCTGCTGGAGGACAGCAGCTTGAAAAAGAAGAGAACCTGCAACAACAACTACCTCCACCAGGTCTTCAAAGAACATGTAATGGATGTTTGAATGTGTCTGTTTCTTCTTCCACCATCCACTCACATGGTCGTACCAGGATCCAAACACCACTAAAGACATAGATTAACACCTTACATTTTTTATTTATACTATTTTATTATTATTATATATTATATGATATTATTATTTATTCATTTTTTACTCACTCTTTCCCTTGATGAACCTCTGGAAGTAGTCCTTCCAGTCTCCAGCCTCTGGCTGAACTGTGTTCATGCGATCAAAGTGAAAATAAGACACCATGCTGTCTTTGGCGTTTCGGGCCACATAGACCATCTACACAAAACAGAAAACTAGAGTGAATGAATGAAGAAAAAGAGGACGAAAAAGAAGCTAATATGACAAAGTAAAAGTCAGAAAAAAAAGATTGTCACTTTAACTAAATTCACTGTAACCAAGAATAAAAGCTACAAGAATAATGTTCCTGACCACTTTTAACAATTCTTAGCCTGCTATGATTTATTGAAAATAAAAGTCACTGATGATTATTATGATTGGATCATCAATGGACACTGTACCCTGCAGTTCTGCTCCCAGAAGGACTTTGGCACAAACTGGACTGGAAAATGAGTTTTAATCAGACGAGGAGTCGTAAGGAGCTTTTCTGCCTGATCCACTCCTACATAGAGAGTAGTTAGTGTTCTTAAAGAGAGAGTTATTAAATGAATGCTGCACACTATTTATCCTTGCTGAAATACAAAAATAGCTACAAGTTACAGTTTTGTCTTGTTTTAATTAAAAAAAAAATGTTAATGGCCCAAAACAGGATTGTGGGTTTACATATAATTTCATGTTTTTTATATGTGGATCATATGTAGTAAGTGTGTGCAGTTGCACCTAACACTCTAGACGGGATAAAGATCTCCAGGAAAGGCACTCGTTCATAAATGGGGATGGACGTCTGACGCTCTGGAGACGTCTGACCAAAGTAGAGCAGGTCCAGGATGCAGGACACCCATGTGGTTCCTGAGGAGGAGGGAGCCCGGTGATCCCAACTTTCAGCCTGGTGACCACAGTTTCATTTCTGGACTCACCTGCTTTGGGGTAAGTAGCAATAAGAATATCATCTGGCCTGGCCTGAAAGTTTTGGACAGCCTCCCAGTTGTCTGTGAAGTAGTGAATCATTTGCACTCCATGGAAATCGAAGAGCTCTGGTCGCAACGGTTTCTTAAAAAAAAAAATAAAGACAATACATAAATTAAATAATGCAGGACGAATCGAAAGGAAAAAGTCAAGTGGAATATGCATACTGTAGCTTTAACGGAAAACCTAATTTTCGATGCGGGATGACCAAAACAATCTCGGGTAATATTTAAAAATGAAGGGACACTCAATGCAGAGGACTTATCATTCATTCTTCCCGTAAGACGCCTCAGCAGATGGTTTGCCATGGGCTCAAAAACTTGTGCTTCCTGATTTTCTCTGTACCTGCCCAAGCAACAGCTGGCTGAGAGGGGGCCGGGCCAGGCTGAGGCCAGGCTGCTGGAGCCCAACTGCTCAGTCCGCTATTGTTTTTTCTTGCATATAATTACAGCACTAATATTCAATGTCCAGAGGTCCCACTGTAGATTTTTTAGAAGACAGCGAGTACTTCAGCATAGTCTGATGTTGTATGAGCTAGAATATTAGTGAATATTAGTGCTGTATACGTATGCAAGGAAAACAATGGTGGACTGAGCAGTTGGGCTCCAGCAGCCTAGCTCCGCCCCCTCTCCACCTGGCTCCGCCCTTATCTCAGCCTGACCGTTGCTGGGGCAGGTATAGAGGAAACCAAAAAGCACTAGTTGTAGTATGTGTGCCCACGGCAAACTATCTGCCAGACTGTGTTGGAGGAGGAATGAATGATAATTTCTCTGCATAGATAATATGGAGGGGACAGAGTGTCCTTTCATTCTTAAATACTCCCCAACATCATGTAGGTCAACCCCCATTGAAAAGTTTTCCTTCAACGTTTAACTTCTAGATTTACAAATAATAGATTTAAAAAGAAGTGTTTTATATGAATTTAAAGAAAAGCAAAGTTGCTTTAATCTTTACCAAAGAAAATCATGAAAGTGAAGAACAGAGCAACTTTAAACAGAAGACAGACAGGCAGACTAACCTTATCTGGATCCAACGACATTATGGTTACTACTGGTTTCACGTTCTTCGCCTTTGGTACAGTAGGTTTAGCAACTGCTGTTATTTTTAATCTTCTCCTTGCTGGTTTTTCATCGCTGCCTCCGTGGCTCAGTCCCAAGTTCAACCTCTCCCTGTTCACTAACCCTTTATGACCTCTATACAATGCAATGAACGTAGGAGGGAATTCAAACAAACCCTTCACAAACACTGGACTGAGCTACTTTACAGTTGTTTAGAGGTTTATTATGTGTTGTGTCACATTTTAAATAAAAATAAATGATCTTCTAAATCTGCAAAGCCTATGACAATAAAACAAAAGAATTTTCCCATTGTGGGATTAATAAAGTCCTATCCCACCCAAAGCCTCTCATTTGTGGTCCAGACCTTTGTTCTTTCTTATTATTGTCCTCTTCCTTCAGATGTTGAATCTGCTGTAATGTGTGACATAGTTTTATCTGACTGCAGTAACTCTTCAGTCCAATACATCAACTGTTACACTGATACAGTGTTGCTCAAGCAAAGGACAAATAATCAGCTGCTCAGTCAGCTGAGTCAGCAGATTATGTATGGTCAGACAAAGGCACAACTAAAGTAGCTAGACATTTAACCAGGAACTGTGGGAATATGTAGCAATAGTGCATGCCTGATACTAACCAGCTCAGTTATGTAGTTAATCTAATCTAAGGTTGTAAAAATAACTTTGGGTTAATAAAAAACTCTGCAACATATGAAAATAAAAAAAATATATCATATATCATTGAATTAAAATTAAAAAAAGGTAACAAATAATTAATTGCTTGGAGGCAAAAAAGGAGTCTAATTACTGTCAAACAAACATCACATTGGTTAAAGGTCAAAAAGGAAACATCAAAACACAATAGGAATGGTTCAGAGGAAATCTCTAATCTTGGACCCTAACATAAAAAGTAAAGAATTGGACCTTGATGTTTCAGTAAGGTGTCCATTCACATTTAATTTAATTTATTGATTTATATAATACGCAACTTGATTAGCGGCTGCTAACACTAATAGTAATGGTTGCCAATACGCAGTCTGAATTAATTAAAAGAATATTCATAACACAACTACAGCTTGTTTGGGAGCATAGCTCGATTAACTAATATAAACTCATTTTTACATGTTTTTTTTCTTTCTTGTGCTGCTGCTGTGTCAAAATAATTTCTCCATAATGGGATCTTTAGCTGGAGCTTATTTTTTTCTGTATTTGTCTGTAATTGAGTAGCAATGTGGGATCAGTGAATGCCTACAGAGAAATGGTGTGACAACAACTCTTGCTGTCAAGATGTTGCATGTGTTTAATACTTTTATTAATGGGACAGGGTATTTGCTATTAAAATTTCGATAAACCTTACCACAAGTTGCCTGAACCAGTTGCCAAATCTACTGTCTGTCACAATCTGGGTTTTTGCTTGTCGTTTTATTTCTTGTTTCTGGCATTTATTCTGAAGGACTCTGTTTTCACTTAAGTTTTGGTTCCTGTTATATTTTGGTAGTACTTCCGGTTTCTGTTTTCATCTGGTTAGTTCCCGTTTCACGTCCCGGTCTCATTACACACACCTGTCTGTTATTAGTAATCACCGCCAGCATTTAACCGCCACCTGTTACCTCAGTTATGCGCCAGATCGTCATCGTCCAGCATTTAGTTTCAGTTTACCTCGTCTTCGACCCTGTTCCGAGTTTCCCGACCGCTGTTTCTCGCCTGATCCTGACCGGTACCGTACTCTGTTTATTCTGTTACTGAACCCTGCCTGTTAACTGGACCTGATTACGCCTGCTCCCTCTGTGCCTCAATCCTTGTGCCCATACGTGAATGACCTGGACTGTTAGTGACTACGATTTCTGTATTAAAGCCCTTTTACGCACACCATCTGTCTACGGCGTCAGCACTGTGCATTTGGGTCCTCTCTCTGCCGTTCCGTGACACTGTCATGTATGGTTGATGATCCAGGACTGGAGCTAGTACAACTAAATGAATCCATAAAGTTCTCCTTTCTCGCTCCGCTGTTAAAATGAAAAGGCTGCGATGCTGATTGGAACAGCCAACAACGGAGCACTTTCTGAACCCTAATGGCCCCATGTCAGTTCGTATCACAGTGCGTGTGGCGGGGCTAGAGCTGGTTCTGTGAGTGGTCAAAAGACTGTAGACGTAGACAGTCCTCCCGAACGTTCCAGAACCTGATTGGATAAAGTCGCAAAATGTGAAACAAGTAGAGAATGTACTTCTAACACACCAGGAGTGTCTTAACATGAACCAGGGAGTCATATAAATCTACCAGAATGTCCAAAAATCGAATTTTGCATGTGCAGGGACCTTTAATATAGATTAGATACAAATATGTTTAATAATATATATATAGCAGTTAATTCAAATAATAACTTGATTTTCACGTTGAGTCTAAATGTAAACGCTCCGACTGGTCTTTATATTTCAGTGCGAAACTGCAGAGTGGGCTCCTTCATTTTGTTCCTGAAGTCTTTATCAAACTCTTCGTTTTGAGCCACAGTCAAGTGTTCTTTCCAGTCACCAACTTTCCCTGCAGAGAAGAAGTCAAATGTTTTAGCCAATCGCAGATATACTGTCTGTTTCTTGTAGCGCGTAACTTGACTGTTTACTCTACCTTTTCTCATGAAGGGGGAGATTTTGAAATTCATGACTGGTATTGTAGAATAATTGGCCATGCTGTTCTTCTTCATGTTGTCAAACTGCACTTCACCTGTAATTTGCTGCTTCACCTCTGCTGAAGGAGACAAACCGAGAAAACTGCAGAGTTTGTCTATTTCCCGTCCAGTATCCTGAAAATAAAACCGTATGATTGCAGTATTATTCCCTGCTGGAGGACAGCAGCTTGAAAAAGAAGAGAACCTGCAACAACAACTACCTCCACCAGGTCTTCAAAGAACATGTAATGGATGTTTGAATATGTCTGTTTCTTCTTCCACCATCCACTCACATGGTCGTACCAGGATCCAAACACCACTGACGACATCACACAATACTTTAGTAACATGGAGGAAATGTGAGTTTCTCCATTTCTGTACATTCTACTTCAAACATACTCTTTCCCTCCATGAATCTCTGGAAGAAGCTATTCCAGTCTCCAGGATCCGGCTCAACACAGTTCATACAATCAAAATGGAAGTAGGACACCATGTTGTCCTTGGGATTCCGGGCCACATAGATTATCTGCACAGAAAAAACAATGGAAACGTCACAAAATAGGTAGAGACAGTAGAAGCTGCAAGATTAGCAGTAAGATCAGCAAAGAACCAAACTTACATAAATAATACTTCCTTTTCTAATTTATGACTGTTTATGTATTATTTTAGATACAAAGAGTGAACCTCCTACTAGTAAGTCATTTACTATTATCCTAGTTAACTAAAAATGTGGTCAGAGTAGTAGTAAGTTTAATTACAGCATGCCCTCTTTTACTCCACGCCCTGTAGAACACACAGACAAGAACGCTGCTACTGCTCGCAATTACTTTGTCGTGGTGCCTCGTTCCTGCAGTGATCAGACGACGACATAACAAAACAGGAAGGGCTGTACTCTACCCTGCAGTTCTGCTCCCAGAAGGACTTCGGCACAAACTGGACTGGAAAATGAGTCTTAATGAGTCGAGGAGTCGTGGGGAGCTTCTCTAATTGATCAGCTCCTACAGGGAGACAGTAGGAAAACATATAGCAAAATAAAGACCTGGATACTATAGTGAGCAACTTAGCAAAGCGTATGATACTATTAAAGATGTGTGAACATTTTAGATTCAGTGAAATCTAGAATAAGTGTAGTAAGTGTGTAGTAGTTGAACCTGAAAGGATAGGAGGGAAAAACATCTCCAGGAAAGGCACTCGTTCATAGATGGGAATGGACGTCTGACGCTCTGGAGACGTCTGACCAAAGTAGAGCAGGTCCAGGATGCAGGACACCCATGTGGTTCCTGAGGAGAGGGAGCAGATCTATAGCTCTATGAAACATTTGCAGTGACTTCCTGTGTTTGTGGACTCACCTGCTTTGGGGTAAGTAGCAATAAGTATATCATCTGGCCTGGCCTGAAAGTTTTGGACAGCCTCCCAGTTGTCTGTGAAGTAGTGAATCATTTGCACTCCATGGAAATCGAAGAGCTCTGGTCGAGGCAATTTGAGCTGTTAAAAGAATAAGCAGCTGTAAAATGCTTAATAGTAAAATCAGGTCATGAGTCTTAATCTGCTCTCGCTTTACAATGTGTGCACTGGCCTGTACAATGAGGCCTCAGGCCAGCATTACACTGCAAGAGAAGAGACATGCACAACACATCAAAGCTAAGTGAGGCCTGGTGCAGCCTACCTTGTCTATTTCGGCCAACATGCTCATTGTTACGGCGCCTGTGATTTTGGTTCTGTCCACAGTCGCTGAGCAGCCTTTTCCTTTTCGGACCCTTTTTGTTTTGTAGCTCCTCCTCTGTGGCTCTGTGCCCAGTGAGATTTGGGTTCAGCCCACGCCCGGTCCTCTGCACGGAGGGGGTCATCTTTCACCTCCTGATTTCACACGAAACTTTAGAAATTTAGATGTGTGTGAAGTTTGGCTTTTCATTGTTGAATAAACAAACAAAAACAAGTCTACAGTCGCCTGTAGATGGTGCAGCTGTAGCACTTCCTATGTTTGGCCACAAAACCACAGCTCCTCAAATAACTATAGGAGAGGATTTGATAGGACGCTGTTTAACAGTAACCACCTTTTCACCAGTCCCTCCTTCAAGCCATTGAAATGCAACAGAAGCTGTAACAACAGCGGGAACGTCTCTTTGATGACTTCCATCTGTTCACAGCCGGATTGTGTGTGCATTCCACTTCCCTGCACCCTTGGGTTTCTGGATGTCATTCTTTTCAACGGCCAGGGTTCTAGACATGCACGGACCTGCTGGAAGCTACGCTTCTTGTTTTCCCACTGCTTTCTTTGCTTTAGATTATTTGTCAGAAACACGCGTGTTGTAAATGTGCGTTAGGACCGAAGAATATGAATTTGTGAATATGTATAAAACGTTAAAACAACTTTGTTGCCTATGAATACGTTAACCTGTGGTCAGTCAAAACTGCTTGACTTGTGATGTAACAATGTCTTGATTTCAAGATTTTGTTAACGAAACGGTGTCATAATGTGTTGCTAGGTAACGCTTCCGAATATTTTCGGAATATATATGACAATAAAAATTGGATCGACTTTTAATTTGCTCTTGCACAAATGTTTCAGACACACGTTTGATTATTTTTTAAATTCAACTTTATTATTATTATTATTTATTATAGTTAATCTTTCAATAGCAGGTTAAAGCGGAAGTTGCGTGTGGCATGTGACGTCACCGGAAGTGCAAAACGTATACAACAAACATGGCGTCAGCCGGCGAGGCCACGGTAAAGAAGGCACACGTGGGAAAAAAAGAAAAGGTACCTTCAAAAGTAAATGACATTGTAGAATGCATCGCTGTAGCCTAGTTACACTTTTGTTCGTCTACACGTATGTGATGCAGGAATTTAAACGGGCAGAAACAACGTTATCGTCACTCCTTTGCTAACGCTAATAGTGCTGTAGTGTTCGCGCTGCCTCTCACACATACTCACCAAACTGACTGATTTTACTAACACTACGTTGTTTTCTCCTCTGCAGAAGCGCCCGGCTCGTTACTGGCTAAAAGCACAGCATGGGGAAAAACCTACAAAGAAAAGAAAGCGTGAGGGGCAACGAGAAGATGCTCCGAAGAGTTCCATTTCAGGGGTGAGAGTCAAAGTTATGCATGTGTGACCTGCTCCTGCTGTGTGACAACGCAAAAAAAAGTGTGCACTTCATTCGTTGAGACGTTTTTAAGTCTTGCCCCCAGATACCGTCTGGCAGAGGTGGTATCGTTGTAAATGCAGGAGCCTAAATACATGTAACGGTGCTTGTGTTTTAGCATGTTGCTGTTATTACTGTTTTTAAACAAAACCTTGTGTTAAAATGAGAGAAATGTTGCGAATGTTGTCTTGGCAACTGAGTCCATTTCGTGCGTTTTCCCTGTTCGCTCAGAAAGCCGACCCGTTCCCTGGGCCTGCTCCTGTTAGACAGGACAGGGTGCAGAGGTTCAAGAGAGAGAGATCTAAAAAGGTAAAAAAAAGAAAATTTCTAGTCATCATAATTGTCTTTTCCTACATTCACCTTACATTTTTAATCTTTAGTTGAAGCCCCATCGCAACAATTTAAAGTTGAAACGCATAATAACTGGCACAAAAAAAGATTCAGAAATGGCCCAGGAACATGCTGCTCGGGTCGACGTCCTACTCCCAGAGGAACCGGGGTAATGTCTTATAAACACAGCCTGCACAACTGCTACATGAATGCCTGAAAGCTTTGCTGTGACGTGGTTCCTTGTAATCTCAGGTTTTTGGAAGGAGATGAAGATGAAGACACATGTACTATATCACAGGAAGATATTGCAGAGGCTGTGGATATAACATCTGGAGCAAAGGTGGAGCACTGTCAAGCTTCAATTGTACAGTTTAATTTATGTTGCATTTTGTTAAGCTGTGCTTATTTTCTCTCTTTATTTTCTTCCTCAGTATTTTAATTTGAAACTCTCTCAGTTTGGACCATATCGCCTGGATTACAATAAGACTGGACGGTCAGTGTAACACTAGCACACTGTAGTATTTATCTTCTTTCAGGGTTTTTGGGAACAATGAGTATTACATTTAATATTAGTAAGCTGCAATTAGCACAACATTAAGAGAACTAGCCTCCAGATATTTATGAAATTAAACAAGACTTTTTACCGCACATCATCGATGTGATCGATTTTATCTATCATTAATATAATTTTTTTCCTGTACACAGTCACTTGCTGCTTGGTGGCAGGAGGGGCCACGTTGCTTGTATAGACTGGCAGACCAAACAGCTGATGTGTGAGATAAATGTGATGGAGTCTGTCAATGATGTCAAGTAAGTCAGAACAAAATCATCACACAAAGTACTGATCTCAATTTCTTGCTCCTCTGCTTGATCTACTAGCTACTGTCAACCTTCTTACTGGCTTTGTTTAGGTGGCTCCACACAGAAGCCATGTATGCGGTGGCTCAGAAGAAGTGGCTTTACATATATGACTCTAAGGGAATAGAGCTCCACTGCATCCGCAAGTTCAATGACGTCCTCCGTATGCAGTTTCTTCCCTACCACTTTTTGCTCGCCACAGCGGTGAGTTCAGTGGCATCTTGCCTGTATTAACTTTATAGATAAATTATAGTTTTCAACACTGTAGAATATTATCAGAACTAAATGTGTTCAAGTTCTTTTTCTTTTGTTATATTATTTTCACACCCTCTTAACTAGAATTGAAACCAAATAGTGTGTGTTCTGTTGGCAGTCTCACGTGGATGTAGAGATGACTATTATTGATATTGAGGAGCAATGAACATAATGACACTCATGAGATCAGTTCTGCAGTTACTTTAATTATTAATTATTCTTAAAGTTTTGAAATACTTTCTTTTTGACCTGTTAGTTTAAAAAGAAAGCAGACATGTTAATCTATCTGACAAGCCTTTCTGCTGACGTTCCCCAGAGTGCTACAGGTTTTCTGCAGTACCTTGACGTGTCTGTGGGAAAGGAGGTGGCTGCCATTTGCACCAAGTCAGGTCGCCTCGACGTGATGTGCCAGAACTCTCAAAATGCCATCATCCACCTGGGCCACCCTAATGGCACGGTCACCCTCTGGTCACCCAACCAGAAAGAAGCCCTTGTGAAGTTGCTGTGCCACCAGGGTGGTGTGCGATCTGTTGCTGTGGACAAGACGGGGACGTGAGTCACTTTAAGATTCGAGCATTGTATGTAAAGTCTCAGGCACACAGCAAATATCAACAGTACTACCAGAGTGTATACTGTATGTTTTCAGTTTTCTCCAGGCTTAAACGTTTGCCACCAGGGGGCAGCAAATACTCCGACACTCACTGGAAGAAAGTACGACATGCTGTAAAAAAAAAGATTTTACAAGCAAAACTGATCAATAAGATTTGAGTCCAGGCAGTGAAAACAGGTCACTGTATGACTAGTAATCATGTAGATCTTTTATCTGTGTAGACAGAATCTGAAATTAGAATCTGCTCCTAGACTTTAAAAGTAGCTTGATGTGTAACAAACAGGAAGTGAAGGTCTTGTGAAGCCACATCCTGTACATGGTGCAATGACGTCACACTACACGAGTAATGTTTAATAGCATTCCCTGTAGTGACCCGTTAACTGCGGGTTTGTCAACGTATGTTCTGAGGTTGTGATGCTTTTGTCTCTACAGATACATGGTGACGTCTGGCATGGACAAAAAGATGAAGGTCTATGACATTAGAGCCTTCAAGCCCCTGAAGTCGTACTTCCTTCCTGCTGGAGCGTCCTGTTTGTCACTGAGCCAGAGGGGGCTGCTGTCTGCAGCTACAGGGGATGTTGTTCAGGTCATGATCACCCCCTTACTGTGGGATAATGAACTGATGCATTCTACTTTACCTTTGTTTGGTTTAGGCTGTGTGCACCTGTTAGGCAGGTGGCAGACACCAAAGACAATCTTAACTCAAAACTGTCCAAAATGTTCTTTCTGAACAGTGTCACTTCTTAAGGAAGTCAAACTACAGTAGTCAGCGTAGAAATGTATGTGATCTGTGGGAAGTGGCTGCTTAAGCCTTATCATACAAGAAAAGAATTTTGCTCGCCCTATTTTGAATGATTGCTTATACATATGTAGGCATCTACAATAGTTGTCAGCTTTATTTTTATTTGGGCTACACAAGTATTGACTTGGTTTCAATGTGTCCTCAATAACAATCTCCCTGCAGGTGTACCGGGATGTGTGGAGCACGCCAGTGACTAAACCATACATGGCTCACAGAGTGCGGGGAGCAGTCTGGGGCCTGCACTTCTGTCCCTTTGAGGATGTTCTTGGGGTCGGTCATGGGGAGGGTTTCACCAGCATGCTCATACCAGGTCTGGAGTGATTTCTCCTCATGCTCATTTTCAAAAGTAGACTGAACAATGAAGGAATAGAAACTAGGTTACTAAGTTTACTGTGATTGTATGAAAAATGTTTTTGCTAAACTTAGTGTTTTCTAATGAACTACACTTTGTTTTCACCATAACTATAATTTATCTTCTACATTTACTCACAGGTGCTGGTGAGCCCAACTTTGATGGATTTGATGCAAATCCATTCCGCAGTGCCAAGCAGAGACAGGAATGGGAGGTCAAGGCCCTCCTGGAGAAGATTCAGCCAGAGCTTATTAGCCTGGACCCCAATCAGCTGGGATATGTTGACAGGGCAAATATGGCGCAAAGGCACCAAGACAGAGTCGAAGCTCTGGTTAGTGTGTTGATGCATTCAACTATAAGATGCACATCTCTCTGGTAATAGATACTGATTATATTTTTATTTAGTTGCAACCTTAAAGGCTGTTTTCTTCTTCTCAGGGATATGACCCACTTGCCAAAGAAAAATTTGTTCCCAGATTTAAGAAAAAGGGTCGAAGTTCTGCTGGTGCTGTTGAAAGGCGGAAGAAAAAGGTTGCTCACGAAGATCAGAGGGTCAGTAAGCCATAAAAATAGAATGAATTACACCAGTAATTTGTCCTGATGTATCTGCACTGCAGGGCTTATCTCTCCTAACCTGTTTGTCTGCAGGATGTAATCAAGGAAGCAGTGGAGAAAAAACTGAAGGATGAAAGAAAGAGAGTGCAGCAGAAAAAGCAGAAAACAGCATTATCTGAGAAGAGTGCTGCTCTGGACCGATTCAGGAAGTAGAAGAAAGGAAGCCTTGGTGCAGCTCCAAGACCAACCAACTACATTTTGTGGGACTGAACTGTGAGCTTATTGCAGAGGACACGTTCCTGTTGCTGAAAGCAAATACGAACTGCAGAGATTCTGCGTGATGATGCCAATGGGGACTCGTCCTCATGGATAACAGACAGATCAATACTCTGTGCTGAGTGCATTGGTGGAGCAGTTGGGTTTCATTCCTGCGGCCTGAAGCGCTTCCTGTTCACGTGACTGTGGCCGACATGTCTAATTTGTCTATCAAAATGGAGAACTTAGATTTGATTGTTAACTGAAATGTTTTGAGAAATAAAATAAATGAATCTGAACCTACTGTACGAAACTTTTTAAGAATGTGCTATGTTTCGATAAACACTTTTATTCCTGTTGGTTTTTTTTTTGTCTCACTTTGATGTGAAACACAACAGGTAGTGGCTCAGCTGGCATGTATGTCAGTATATAATCATAGGAGATGGTTGGGACTTAAGTGATCCTGTAATGCAAAGAAAAGGCCAAAACAAACACTTGCATTTTTGTCTCTTCACTGCTGTTTGTTGTCCACTTTCCCCTTTGTCCCTTTAACCCCTGCCCCTTTCAAATAAAGTTTAGATTATAAAATACTAATGTGCTGCAATAAGCTCACTTTATTGTTTAATTTCTAAAAGTATTTTTTGATAAATTAAAAAATGGGGACATGGTGGAAATTTGAAGAACTTCGATGTAAGAGATAACGAGTCAGGAAGTGATGCCGTCGCCAGCTCTCATGTTGCAACATTCTTTTCAGATTGCGTCATGTTCTCGTCTCAGAAGTCAAAATATTCTTATTAGACTCCTTTGTTTCATTTCACTAGTAGTAAAGAAAAATATGATAAACAACAAGTAGTCTGATGTATTTCTACACATGTATTTGTCTTAAAGAGACAAGGACGTGCCCTAACCCGGTGTCCCGAGTGTGAGAACACTGGCCTTGTCTTCACTTACACACAGATAAGTGGAGGCTTTCATTTACACATTACACAAGGTAATATTTCTGTCAAATGTCACCATATGCCTGACATGAATTCGGTTCCAGAACTGACTTCAGTCTTAATGGCTTGTAGTTAATTATTACTTCCTTATTTGCTATGTAAATCTGGTGTGACCTGTTATGGATGCATGCGATTACGGATCTAATCTAAAAACTGTCATTGCACCAAAGTCTAAAGTCCAAAATAAAAACCTAGTGATGTGTCACATAAATGACACCTGCAGCCTTTAACATTGAATCAGTGCATTTGTGTTGGAGCATTCATCAGAAGCTGTTGCAGTGTTTCTATTGTGTACTATCAGCATGCCAGTGTCTTTTGTTGTACATCTAGAATATTTGTCAGGAATAATGCAGAATGCTCGAACAGTCTAAAGACAAGTCAAACAGTACTGCGACATTCCCCATACATCAACCTAATCTTCCTCATTTTGCAGAAAAAGCTGGTCAAAACTTTAGCTTAAAAAAATAAAGCTATAAATATAAAGTGAAATTCTCTCATCGCACACAGCCTGAAGAGCACTTGTGCTATTCACAGTATTTAAAGCGAGGCGCAGGCCATCGAGTCCAGTTTTCTTCATTAGTGGAGCTCACAGGCCGAGCTCCAGCCCCAGGACCGACCCCAGCATGGACCTGACTTTGCACATTCCCAGTGAAGCGCGTAGACTCAGCCAGGAGCAGGGAGGCGATGAATGAACCTCGGCCCAGTATTGCAGCATTTCCCTGGGAGCGATGTGATGGATGGACACCATTGCCTGGTAGCAGCAGCGTCCGTACGGAACACCTGGGCCGCCAGAGAACAGCGGGCAGTGCGAGGGCAGCACCCCAGCAGTCCGAGCGCACAGGCCCACAAACACATCCTCGGGGGGCAGCGGAGTGGATAAAGGCGATGCAGAGGCTGCCAGGGAAATTTTGAGCAATGCGGAGCGAGACAGAATATAAGCAGTACCACTGCAATAGTCTGGGAAGACAGAGGGAGGATAGGCCCCTGCAGGGAGGTAGTGCTTGCTGTCCTGGTCACGGTCCGGAGCCACGCGCAGGTGTACCCTGCCCAGGTACAGGTCCCCTTGTTCATAAGGGTTACGGCTCTTGTTGAGGAAGTGCAGGAGGGTGCTGGGGTTGAACAGCACATCGTCATCCACTTTGGCCATGAAGTGAGCCTGAGGACAGAACCGTCGGACCCAGCCCAGCATGGACAGGGTTTTTAGGGTGAGGTTGGAGTAGGTGTCCAGGAAACGGCCCTGAACCAGGTCCCCTTGTTCCCGAGCTTCCTCTATCAGCAGCTTGGCCAGTCCAGGGTCCGTGGCCACGCCCACCATGAACAGGGTCATGACCCGCAAGCCCCTTACATCCACTTCCCCTCCCCAGGTTTTCCTGATGGCTTCCCGTGCCACTTGATTGGCAGGAGCTGAGGTAACCATGGTGATGAGGTAAGGCTTAGCACGTTGGCACACGAGGGGACTGGGCATGAGCAGGAATTCGTCGGCTCTGGTGGGAGGGACGCTCTGCAGGGGGTAGCCGCCGGCGCGCGGCTCCGTGGCCGTGTTCATGTTCATGGAGGTGACCCATGACTCGATCAAGTCCACGAAGAGCAGAGCCAGCAAGGCTGCGGCCGCTGCGGCCGCGCACACAAAAGGCAGGACCCCCGGGCGGCCGCCCCGCTTTCCGAGCCGATGCTTACATACCCACAGTCCGCGTCCGACCATGACCGAGCCCCGCTGCCGGCGCCGCTGCTTCGTCTCCGCGGATGAAAGCCTTCAGTCGTCGCCTTCCTTCGCTTTCATGCCACTCGAGATCTCGTTCCCCGAAGAAATCAGATGAGAGCGAGGGCGCAATGGGGTGGCGTCGTGCCGCAAGCCTCTCTGCTTTAAAAAAAGTGCGGTGTGCAGCTGCGCAAAAGGACCGGTCGATTCGGCAGCAGCCGCAGGCGGTCCCCGCCCGCCGCTGCGCGCCAATATGTCGTGCGATGATCCGCAGCTGCCTGTGAGAACGGCTCGCTCCTGGTGCGGTTAGATGACCTCTGCTTCATGCAGGCTGCGCGTCATGTCCTGGCAAAAGCCCGCGCACCGTGGGGTTAAAAGCGAACTGCATATTTACACCAAACAGCCCACATTTGTGCTCACGTGCATCTCTTAAAAGGACCTAAAGGCAATTGTCTAGTAGCGTTGTTTGATCTTTGGAAATCAGGTTCCACGTAGTGCGGAGCTATGCGCGTGTTGATTGGATACCTCGTGGTAGTTGTGCGCCACCCAGCGGCCACGTGGCGACACCAGCTTTCTTACTGGGGCAGTTCTTTATTGTTCTGATGCAAAAGTCCATGAAAGCGGTCGATCCTTGTAAGGCAGCGGATACAGAAAAAAGTGTCTCCAGTTGATGAACGTGAATTTTATTACAGCTATAATTTTGCTAAACTTCCATGTCTTGATAAAAAATAATTCAATTGAGAGACTAACTCATGAGTAAAATATGACAGGCTCCAGCTCCTCACAACTCTTAACCCTATACCCCATGTTTAGATCATGAACAAGCAACACACAACAAATCATGGTATCAAAATCAAAAGTTTGAGCTTTTAGTCAGACCATGTTTTTTACATACATATCTGTCTGCAAAACAGAGATCTGATGTGACCTGGCCAGGAAACAGCCCAGTGAGAGCTGGGAGAGGCTTCAGGTGAAGCCAAAGTAGCAGTAAATGAGTATTACAAAAGGGAAAAGAAATTATCTGAACATATGAAAAGATGGGGGCCGGACCAGATGCAATTCCTTGTTTGTCTTGTGTCTGATTCAAAAGTAAACATGGTGAAGTCAACATGTTCAATGTGTATAATCACTGACCACAAATATCTGCATGGACCAATTGTGTAAAAAGGGTAGATTAGATTAGGTCAGACTCAACTTTATTGTCATTGCACAAGTACAAGTGAACGAAAGGCAATTTGGATCTAACAAGAAGAGCAGTGTTCAGCAAACAGATTTACTTCACATTTACTTTAGGTTAAATGTGCAAACTTTACAGTGAAGTGCAATATGTAGAGAGTGTAAAGAATCAGGTAATAAGTGCAGATGAACATATGTGGACATATGAGTATACAGATCAGGGCGCAAATGACACAAGGAGTTCCAGAGGTCCAGTAGTGCAATGAGCAACGTTTGTGGCGTAAACTAGGTTGGGTGCAGATTGTGCAGATATGAATAGTCCAATGCATAACCATGAAACAGACCAGTATTGAAAGTATTTCTCTGATCTGACCAGTTGTGCAAATTATAGCGCAGCAGAGTTTAACAGAGAGACAGCTCTTAGAACAAATGACTGCTAAACATTAGCAGCTTTAAATAAAACAGCTATTACGTTTACATACAAACCTGTCAATGAAAGGCTAAATGTCACATCAAAGTGTTTAGGCATGCAGAAAAAAATGTATGCATC
The DNA here is from genome assembly GCF_900634795.4 of Betta splendens. Classification (NCBI taxonomy): domain Eukaryota; kingdom Metazoa; phylum Chordata; class Actinopteri; order Anabantiformes; family Osphronemidae; genus Betta; species Betta splendens. Next base: position 1,798,985 of record NC_040887.2, on the reverse strand, counting down.
AAACAAACAATTTAAAAAAAATCTGAATTTATTCAAGTGGCATTTAAAAATGTGAGATATTTTAACATACAAGACATTGAACTTTGCAAACATTAATGTGATATTATTGCTTAGCATTATTGAAGAAATATGCAAATAAATATATAAATAAATATTCAGACACAATGACGTCACCGCCGTCTGGCTTGCGCAGAGGAGGGAGGGGGGATGGCGGCGCGTGGGGCGACAGAGAGGAAGGAGAAAAAAAAAACCTTAACCATCATCAATGCTCCGGCGGTACGGGGTCACGAACTATGACCTTTAACAGAAGAAAACCAAAACAAATATTTTATAAAATATCAGAGAGCTCCTAGTCCGTGACCGCAGTCTCCCGAAGGTAAGTCTGAGCCTCGGACTGAAAACCCTAGAACGCGCCGTGAGATACCGGATGATAAAGTAGCGCAGCTAATCTCCCGGCTAGCGTGTTAGCTCGCCGATGCGGCGCTGCCTTCCTGCCCGACTCCGGCAGCTCCTGCTCCGCGGAAGGAGCCGCCTGAAGGCGCTAAAACTCTTTGAAGGCAGTGACATCATGTAGTTCACACTACTGTCCACTTAATCGGAGCCAGTTCAAATATGCTAAAATGACAGGTCCACGGGCTGGACGGCAGCGGTCACTGCGGCTCATGCTGCGTCTACTTGTCCGTTATTAACTAGCTTGAACAGCTAGCTAACGTCGGCAGGTTGGACTCTGCAGATGAACTCAACCCTTTTACCTTTGCCATCCAGGGTCGAAACAACATACATGACTTCGACTTTATTCATCAAAGTTGCATTTTTATATTTACTACCAGCGTTATAACAGTTACTTGGTTCATTGCCTGTAATGGAAAATATCCAATTATATTTATCAAACGCTTCCACTCCAGCGCTACTGGCTAATTTCCAGCGTCTCCATTTTGTTCTGTGTTGTTATCTTTTGGGGGAACGAGGTAATGATGAGCGTCATTTTCAGCCAATCAGTGACAGAGAAGAGTGGCATGCTCCTCCCCTTAACACCAGTCTGTGGAGTGCTGCAGAGACATTGTTCAGTTTTTTCTGGCTCTTTTAATTTTACTGGAGTAAAAATCAAAGAATTCAGAATTAAAACTGTGCATGAAAGAGCATGTTCCATCACTAACGCAGCCATGTCACCCAAAACACAATTACAAGATCAAGTGTGTAGAGATATTTAGTGGTTCCACCTTTTGCTGATATTTGGATCAGGGTAATCACTGAACACACTTGTCCTAACCTTTAAAGACAATACTACTGCACGGATCTGACGCCATTGTACCGGCTGCATTTGAGGACTGCTGAAGCACCGTGATACACTGAGCACATCTGAAAGCCTGTCCATTGATTCAAACTGCACACAGAGTTCACGTTTCATTTGTTCTCTGCCTCCCTGTCCAGGGAAATATTCTGATGCATTCTCCTTGCAAAATGGAAAAAAACGTAGTTATGTGCGGATGTACATATAAATACAGTCATTTACGGAGGGACATGAGCGCCCTCTCTTTTGAGCTGCACTTAAATATCATTGACTTGAACTGCAGTCATGTCTGGAATGATGACATGTAAAACTTCCAGTTGGTTTAAATATTGGTTATTCTTTAGATTCCAGAGTCCAGTCACACAGATAATATTTAAATGTTACAGTGTGTCCTCTGTTACCACAACGTTAACATCACTGCTCCTCTCTGATGGTTTGCAATTCTGTGGCATCCTTTCAAACAGACCTGACTAATGACCTTGCATCATAAAAGCAACCAGCCTGAATCTGCTCTCTCAGCAGAAAATGGACTCTGAGCATGAGGCTGAGGTGAGTTTGTAGAGGGAGAGTTTAATGAAGGACTGTGCTGATATTCCAGTGTTTCCTTCTTACATTCTGTGTGTTCTTGTCAAATAACTGATTCTGTCTTTGGTTGTGTTGTGCAGCTGCTACTTCTAAATTTAATTGAGACCAACATTCACTTTAAATACTGACCATAATGAATTATATTTGCGCTAAAGTCCTTTTTAATTCAGGTAATTTGTTTCACAATAAAGGCGTCGTCCCCTCCCACAGAGTCAGCGATGAGTGCATCTCCGCAGCATTTTCATGTTATCTCTACGGAGGCAGCTTCAACGCCACAGAGAATACAGGTAACTGTGGTTTTGTCTAGTTAGACGTTGATAGCGGGACACAGCTGCCGCCTGTTGATGATTTCTCCTTTCTGTTCTTTAACACACCAACAATAAGCTTGATTAAGCTCCACTAGTGCATATTCATATCCCAAGTTCTCTGTCTCTCTCTTCAATGCCTGCAGATTGTAACTGACCAGCAGACAGGTCAGAAGATCCAGATAGTGACAGCGATGGACCCGTCCAGTGCTCCTAAGCAGCAATTCATCCTGACTACCGCTGACAGTTCAGGGGCAGGCAAGGTTATCCTGACCTCACCAGACAGCCATAACACTAAGCAGCTCATTTTCACTGCTGCAGAGAGTCTGATGCCAGGAAGGATACAGGTACACTTTTATGCTTAATATTGCTTTCTGGTAGAATATGTGATAACACTATTGGCAACATCTGCGTTGATCAGACAGTGTTAAACTATGATTCTTGCACAATATAAACTGCTCTGACCTTTGTTTTCAGATTGTCACAGATCAAGTGTCAATGGAAAGACTCTTGGGCCAATCTGGGGACTTGAGCCGGCCGCAGCCTGTGGAGTATTGTGTGGTGTGTGGGGACAAGGCTTCAGGTATTAAAACCTGCCTAGAAAATGTGAAAGTGTTTTTTTTGTGATTGATGGATCCTGGTGTCAAAGCAGACAGTTTACCCAAAAGATCCTGGCTGAAAGACAATGGCTGACTTCATCTGTGTTCAGGTCGTCACTATGGAGCAGTCAGTTGTGAGGGATGTAAAGGCTTTTTCAAGCGAAGTGTGAGGAAGAACCTGACATACAGCTGTCGCAGCAAACAGGACTGCGTCATCAACAAACACCACCGCAATCGCTGCCAATTCTGTCGGCTCAGGAAATGCCTTATGATGGGGATGAAGACCGATTGTGAGTCTGCACCACAATCTAATACTCAGTACATGGAGGCCAAACTGGCATTCTCTAGATTTGTATAGAGAATCAATGATTCATGAAACTAAACAAAGTAACTATGTTTAAGCAAGAAGAAACAGCCTTTGTTGTAGATGCTGTCACTACTACTCCACCCCTTTCATTTGAAATTGAATTAATTAATTTTAATTTGCATATAACTGCTTACTGTTTGTGTTCAGCTGTGCAGAGTGAGAGAAAGCCCATTGATGTAGCTCCCAGAGAGAAGCATGCCAACTGTGCTGCCTCCACTCAAAAGATCTACATTCGCAAGGATTTAAACAGTCCACTAATCGCCACGCCTACATTTATCTCTGATACAGAGACAGATGGCTCAAGGTACGACAAGCCTGGACACAAGACACTCACCTATTGTTCAGCCACTGATGTGTTAATGACGGTCCTTTTAATTTGCAGATCTAGCCTGCTGGACCAGGGGATGCTGGTTAATATACAGCAACCGGTCATCCAGAGTGATGGAACTTTGCTGCTGGCAACTGACACAAAGGTAAGGATGATTTTGCACACTAGATTACTGTCACAGCAGTTTCCATCCAGAGGCAATCGGACTGACGTGATGATTACAAACATGATTAATCCCAAAATTCATGGCTCCAGCATACATGTCAGATGTTATAACCTCTGACCATCCTTTGAAACATTTGAGATGGTAGGCACCTGCCTGAGGATGTAACGCTGTAAGGCAGCAGTAAATAAGGGAAATACTTCTTTGCGGTCCTGCTTTGCTGTAAAATTGTTCCTTTCATGTGCCTACAGCTGGAGTCTGGTCAGGGGGACCTGGGCACACTGGCCAATGTGGTGACATCATTAGCCAACTTGAATGACTCACTTAAAGAAAACTTAAACAATGGAGATACTCCTGACAGCCAACACGAGGAGCAGTCTGCTAGTGAGATAACACGGTCAGTGAGTGTGTCTTGTAACGTTTCCGCTGAAAGTTGATACCAATCAACAATGATTGAAGGTGTAGTTTATGAATTTGTAGCACATTGGATCATTTCTCATCATGTAAGTAGTGATGTTTGATTCTCACTAACAAAAGTGTTTAAATCTGTTTCTGGGTTGTTCTCAGTGCCTTTGACACATTGGCTAAAGTCTTCAGTCCACCTGAAGCTGGGGTTGGACAGAGCCCGGCAGATAAAGCCCAGTGTGTTGGAGGAACAATTCAGTTGATTGGTCGAGACCAGGAAACTCCGATCATTGAGGTGGAAGGACCTCTGCTCACAGACAACCATGTCGGCTTCAAGGTCAGTGGGTGGTAGTGAAGATTCACCAGTCGCACTGTGAGCGTCGTGTTCGTGTAGCTTACCTCTCAAAGGAAAACTACAGAGTTTAACTTCTAATCATTTTCCCTTCTCTTCTTTAGCTCACTATGCCGAGCCCTATGCCTGAGTATCTGAATGTACATTACATCTGTGAGTCAGCGTCCAGGCTTCTGTTCCTGTCCATGCACTGGGCGCGCTCCATCCCGGCCTTTTCAGCCCTTGGGTGAGAATGAATAATCATAAGACTTGCATAGCATCTAAAGTAACAAACACATAACACAACATAACAACATAAAGTAAATAACATCCTTCGCACTTATTCCCCTTGTCCACACTAATATTTAACTTTCTCTGTCTTTTTTAGTCCGGAGGCGAACACCAGTCTGGTGCGTGCCTGCTGGAATGAACTTTTTACACTAGGTCTGGCTCAGTGCGCGCATGTGATGAACCTGTCCACCATCCTCGCTGCCATCATTAACCACCTACAAAGCAGCATCCAGGATGGTATGGACCTCAGACCTCGTCATCACCTCACAGTAGGACATGCACACATAAATGGAAACCAAGAAATACCATGATCTCACAACTTTGTTCCACCATAATACAGTGTTTCCAGGATTGCAATTTACTCAGTAAATTCTGATCGTGTACATTAAAGGGTTTTTTCTTCTGCCTCAGACAAGCTTTCAGGAGAGAGGGTGAAGCAAGTGATGGAGCATATCTGGAAGTTCCAGGAGTTCTGTAACAGCATGACGAGACTGGAGACCGACAGCTATGAATATGCCTACCTGAAGGCGATCGTGTTGTTCAGCCCTGGTAAGACATGGGATCAAACAAATGAAACCACGGGATGAACTTATGAAGTATTTATGCTGGGGGCGCCTGTTTGGCTTTTCAGATCACCCAGGTGTGGACAGTGGTGGGCAGATTGAGAAGTTCCAGGAGAAAGCTCTAATGGAGCTGCAAGACTACGTGCAGAAAACGTATCCAGACGACACCTACAGGTACAGCCACACGTGTCTAACCTCAAGCTCCTCAACAGATTTCTGGACAGTAACATGTCATGAATTACAGTCAGCTCTTATCCAATTACATATACAGCTACATACACTTCTATGCACCAAATTCATTGATGTGTACATTTATTCATATAATGCTGATAGAGTATAGAGTCCAGGTCTTAGCTCACTGGCTTCTTGCCATTACTCCACTTGTTCCTCGCATTGTTACTGACTTGCATCCAGCTACATTACACCAATCTCTGGCATCCACGTCTCTCCTCTCAAACCATAAAGTGAGTGAAGCGTCAGACTGCGGATCAGTTATTTGTTTCTTCCCTCAGGTTGACCCGGATCCTCACTCGCCTCCCTGCCCTCCGCCTCATGAACTCCACCATCACAGAGGAGCTCTTCTTCACTGGCCTAATAGGTAACGTCTCTATTGACAGTATCATTCCCTATATTCTCAAGATGGAGACAGCCGAGTATAACAGCCAGGAGTCGGACCCTGCAGAATGACACCGCATCCACTCCTAAAAGTAAATAATTACAGACGCCCTGGTACATTAAACTGCAGTAGCTCCTTGTTTTCTGAAGATGCACGCTGCAAAGTCATTCAGGAATCCTTGGTAGTTTACCAGTCTGACATTGGAAAACCAAGATGACACTTAGAATGTTTTCTCTCCTCTGATGCAGTTTGAAAACCCTTTCTGAGCTAAACTCAGCTGCTTTGAACCTAATGGTAAAAGACTTTGTTGTGGCTGTACCAAACTGCTCACCTTCAAGCTCATTACATATGAACTTTACACTTCAACCTAAACCTTTATTCTGTGGTCATATTCTAAATGTTTCATGCATCTTACTGTGTGTTCAGCACATATTTTATGACTAGCTTATATTGACCATCTCATGTAAGATGTACTAACACAGTTCAGAATATAAAGTTGTGATTTTTCAGCATACTTTTTTATATATGGACGGTGCAGGAACTTGTTCTATTCTGTATTCAGATGGACTAGTATAGCATACAGCTACTAGACGGTGCGTTCTTGGCTCAAATTAACCAGTCAAACTGACCATAATGTCTTTTTTTACCGAATGCCACATCAGAGATTTGAAGTTTGATCTTTATGTGTAGTTATTTGTGTTATCATGAATATGTTGTTTTCTTAACCTGTGCAATCTCCTCCTCATCTTTCCCCCAACGACAATCAATTATTTTATTTCTTCCTATTTTATGTGTATTTATCTCTGGCAATTATTTCTAATATGAAATTTGCTTACCCTTAAAATTAGGGTTCAGAAAGGTTACTTGTGTGTAGCTAAGCTACTGGTTTTGTACTTGTTTGCATCTGTATTTGTATTTTGCTACGTGCACATCAATCAGCTTTTGTGGAGGTCCTCTGCTTTCATGCTGACTAAAACTTGTGTTTTGTATGTTTACTTAAAACTTTCAATTTGTTTTGAACAAATTTGCTTGTTTGATACTAAGTGTACTTAAAGTATTTTGGGGCAGGTTTCCCTGATTTAAAAAAAAAAGAGAGCGAGGGTGAGAGATCTTGTTGGGAAGAAAAACATTGTTAAGTGTGGTAATGTCCTGAAGAGCATGCAGAGAAATGCATCCTCACTGTAAAAAAGGTTTTGCATCCACAGCAACATTAACACAACTGATAAATGAAGCAGATGTAAAACAAAAGATGATTCATCCATTAGTCTGTTGAGGGTTGAAGTTTGCTGGAGCCTCTCCCATTTGTCCTGGGCCCAGAGGTTGCCAGTAAACCAGAGGCAGTGATCAAGTGTTGTGAATTATGTGTTGGTTGTAATGTTTAAGTTAAATCCACACAGGCTGTTTGTGGAGGCATTGATGTGAAATGAGCTTTGTACATGTAATTTCATTAAAATGAGTGCATGATGTTTTTAAGCAGGGTTTTATAATCTTGTTGCTGTCGGCCCTAAGAGGGAGCTTTGTTAACATTTTATAGTGCATTGCAGTGCATGAAGTAGCTTAAGTGCATTTTACTAAATGCTGTATTAGAATTTCAGATTTAAATGCTGTGGCTTTAAAATATTTACTATTACCAAGAGCAGCTCCCACATTAGAACTTATTAGAACATAAGAGATTGTGGTTTTCCAACTTTGTGGACTGAATATCCCATGGTTACAGTTTTATATGTCAAATGTATTTCTTCAAATAATCGTCATGTTCTGTTCAAGTTTGTCACAAACCTACATTTCTACCTCACATGGCGTTAAAAAAACAAATGTAATACTGACCTCCCTGTACCTGCATTCCAGTGTCTGAGGCCGCATATTAATGAAGAAATAAAAAGAAAAATTTTTTTATGAAACGTTATGTGTTATAACGATATATGTCTGTTCATAAAGATCAGATGTTAGTCAATAAAAATGTGATTTCAATTATTATATACAGAAAAGCAGGAGGATGTGGAAAACGTGCAGACATGTAATAGAATGATTTCATATTTTAATTTGAGAAATATGAAAAGAAAGTTCTTTGTTGAATGTCGTTGAAATATTTTAAATACTAAGACTCCAAATGTGGGTCTCGTGTTCGTCTGTTCATCCTAAACCCAGATAAAACGGTCAAAGTGTTTCAGTGAGAGGCAGCTGTTAGAATGTATAGGAACTATAAAGACTAGAAAGGTTCACTCTGTCATTATGCCAGTTCTGGTATTTTGTGTCGAAGATGTTTTTGTAAACTAGAAAAGTAAAGTAAATAAGTAAATAAGAAAAGTAAACCAAGAGTGGCGTCAGTGACAGAAAACTACAACTACCAGGCAGCTCCGGCAGGAAGTCATACGTCATCAAAGCGCGTCTCCGTGTGCACACACAGGCTCCTTTCAAATGATATCGTGTAAGTCTTAAAAAGAGTTTAAAATGCCGATGAAGGGAAGGTTTCCGATCAGGAGGACGCTGGAGTATCTGCAGAAAGGCGACATTATCTTCAAGAACCGGGTGAAGATCATGACGGTGAACTACAACACACATGGAGACCTGAGCGACGGCGCAAGGTCAGAGCTGGCCCACGGTTTTACCCAAGTCGTCCAAGTGTAGGAAATGATTATTTAATATAAAGGAAATGGTAATGTGCACATAGTAGGTAAATTAAATATCTCCAATGATTTTTAAAGATTGTCGTTTTACTGACCTGAAATAACAGAAACGTGTGTCGCTTTAATTTCAAGCAACCTTTATTCGCTTAATATGGAAAGTGAGTGGTATAAATAATATTCTACGGGTAGAAGAGAGTAAATAGGTGTGGTGCATTTAGGCCCACACTGTTTCTGAGAGCTGCTTATTGAAGTGTGTGACTGAGAAAACGTCGTGTCATTAACAGCATCCAAACACGCTGTTTCCTTAACATTTGTCCTTGTTTTGCAGAAGATTTGTGTTCTTCAGTATTCCTCAGATTCAATACAAAAACCCATGGGTCCAAATAATGATGTTCAAAAATATGACACCGTCCCCGTTCCTGAAGTTCTACCTGGGTGCGTAGCCTCCTCCTGCTGTTTGTGCAGCTGAAGCCGTGCAGCTATGACTCACCTGTTCTGATTCCTGCAGATGATGGGGAGCAGGTTCTGGTGGATGTAGAAGGGAAAGACTACAGACAAATCTCACAACACGTGAAGAAGATTTTGGGCAAATCAGAGTAAGATGTTCAGTTTATTCTGATTGAACCTCCTTTCCTTGTGCTATTGTTAAACATGAGCCTGTATCTCGGACTGCTTGATATCAAATCAAATGTGGGACAATGGGACAAAACGTATTAAAAGTGTGTTTTGAGAATAACTCCAAAGTTGTGACAGGTAACAGGTCGTTGTTCATGGTGTTTTTTCGACTCTCTCCTCTTTAGAGAAGTGTTGAAAGCTGAGGCTCAAGCCAAGATGCAGGCCTCCAACCCTGCCAACTTTGGGCCAAAGAAGTACTTTGTGAGGGAGTGCATCTGTGAGGTGGAGGGCCAGGTGCCGTGTCCTGGCACGACGCCTCTGCCCAAAGAGATGACGGGTAAATACCGCACCCAGATGGCGGCTTCACAGGAATGAGAACCTTCTCATTATGTGTGATGTTTGCTGTGGGGTTTGTATGACCTCACAAAAGGACTGACATGATGCATATTTAGTAGTAAATATGCAAATGTGAACGGGTCTAACTGTGCAGAAGATGAACGTCACTCCGGTCTCCCAGAAAGTACGAACATTTAAATAAAACTTCAACTTCATCGACAAAAAGATTTTCCTGTGTGAAAATAGTAACTGGTTCAGTTGTGAATATGTAAAACACTTAAGAGGAGAAATACAACCTCATCGTATTGTAAACACTTGTTTTTATTGATGCTGAGTCGGACGATTTTTATAATGTTAATAAATTTGTGTCTTAGCTTTAATTTGCAATTAGTCTTATACTGTGCAGTGGTTTAACTCATGACTTCACCTGCAGAGATAGGGAACCCCTTTAAATTCTCAGTCACAAAACATTTAGTGTCACATGTTTTGCTTGAACGTCTGTAGATGTTACTGTGTGAGATCAACCAACAACACTAATGACTCCCCCCCTCTGAAATGTGGACATTGTGACTGACGAGCACTAGACTGAAGTTTGTTACGACAGACTGAGCAGCACAGTGACTGATAATACTTGCTGGTATTCACGTAGTGTAAATATGTCTGAATCGATGCTTTGACCTAAGGGTTAGTAGATCTAAAACATAAACAATTTCTGTACAAGCCGGGTCTCGGTTCTGTACATTATTACGCTGGGTGAGCTGCTCGGATGCACTGTGAGGACGCGTCTGAACACATAACATGCTTAGAGAACAGTCACTAGACGGATGGAAGGGCCAGCGTCACACAGCACAACAACACACAGACACACAACCCAAGTGCTTAGTGTTTACAGTGGAGCCACTGATCCAACGAAGACCACAAACCACAGGGGTCACACAGTAGAAAACAGGAGGCCTCTGACTCACTGCAGCTTTACAATAGTAACATGTTTGCTCAAATCGATCACTGATTATTGTGCAGACCTTTCAGCGACGTGGTTAAAACGAGTTTAAGCTTTGCCTCTGCATTACTGTAAATGACCAGCAACACGACTTTACTGTGTAATCTGCCTTTCACTTCCCCAACACATCTACAATGAGAGTAAACAAATTAGTGATGTAGCTGATATTCCTTCCTTCCACGCATCCTGCGGCTCAAAGACCCATCTGACCATTGCATCAGAATGTTTAAGTAGTATTCTTATTCTACAGCGACGCCTCCTGTTCCTGTACAGAGTTTTACTTGCAGTGCTTCGTAATTGTGCATGCTGGCATACGCTCCAGCCCTTTCAACCCTACACAGGACAAGAGGTTTAGTGATGTGTTTTAGGTTAGGTTTGTCCAAACTGAGCTCCTCTACATGTTTAATTATGGAACCAAGTTGTTGCTTTATGTGGTGCAGCAGACCTCGCCCCGATCAGAACCTGTGGGCTCATCAGTCTTAGTGAGCTAGCCTTGCAGGATTTGGTTTACTTGCTAGTGCTTCTTTTGCTTTTGGTCTTGTAGGGTTTGTTGTAGCTCTTTCAAGTTCTGAGACAGGAGCTCAACCTCGTCAAGACGGCCGCTGTGCTTGGCATCAAAAATGTACGCCCTGATGTTGTTGATCTGCTGCAGCAGCAGCTCTTCCTCTATCATGTCCAAATCGGGCAAGTTCTCATCGTTGTCCCCTTCGAAGGGGTTGGTCGACGCACCTAGAGAATTCCCAGACGCTTCCGTGAAGGGGTTGCCTGCATCAGCCTCCTCCTCCTCCTCAAAGGGGTTGCCAGGTACAGTCTCAGCCTGTTTATCTTCCTCCACATCCTCGTCTTCATCAAAGGGGTTGTATTCTTTCTTCCCATTGGCTGCTACTTTGTTTTCTCCTTTAATGTCTTCAGAAAAAGGATTGGAAGGATCCTCCTCCAGGGGAGTGGTCTCCTCCTCATCAAAAGGGTTGAGGGAGGTGCTACTCTGTCCATCAACACCAGGGGGAGTTACGTGACCCCCTAAGCTCCTCAACCGTGGCGGTGACTCCTCCTGAGTTGCGAGAGCAGGAAAGGCTCTTACAGAAGACGGGCTCTTCTCAGCTTTAGGAGTCAGCTCTTCTGTCTCAGTGTCATCTTCTCCCTGGAAGCCGGTGGTGTTGATGCGCAGAGACCTCTCCCATGTGAAGGAAGGCGGGGTCAGTATCACAGGGTGGCCCAAGCGCTCCCTCTCCTCCCTTTCGCGGGCCTCCAGGCGCTGGATCTCACCCTGCTGCAGGTCCTCCTCCTCAGCCAGCTTCTGGGAGAGAGCAATGGCTATGCTGGTCTGCTGCTGGTCGTACTCGTCCTGCAGCTGGCGCAGGTTCTCCTCCAACATGGCCACCTCGTCTGCTCTCTGGGCCTCGCGCGCCTGACGAAGGAATGACTGGATGTTCTCAATCTGCTGCAGGAGGGGGTCCTCCAGTTCGCTGCGTACAGAAGTAGAGTCAGCAGTGGGCAACCAGCCCCCGGCTTTGGTCATACGTGGTGCTCTGGGCGCCTGCGGCACCTCTCCGTTGGTGCTGACAGGCGGACGGTTTCTCTCAGACTCCTGCCTCCTCTTCAGGGCCTCCTGGGATGCCTATTAAGCAGGAAACCATAAGGAGGACTTGTAACACTTTGAGTAATTCAAACTCTACTGAGAGAACTATCAGCACACAATCTCACCAGTCTTTCTTGTTGGAGTCTCTTCTCTTGCTCCTGCTTCCTTTGTTCTTTCAGCTCTTCATATTTCTCCTTGGTGGGTAAAGACATGAGACCCAAGAGCTTCTCCTAAAACAGGGAGGATACAAAAGAAGATGGATTTTTACATACAGCTGTGTTTAACATCTTAGACATTTGGCTGAGGAAACGAAAACTATTTGGTCTCACTTGGACAAATAGAGTTGCTGTATAGCGAACCATCCTCTGCAGCTGAAGGGCCTTTGGATGTGGTTGTGGGTCATCTTTGACTCCCAGAGTTAAAATCCTCTTACTGGGAGGAAAACACAAAGATCCATTTAAACATGCAAAGATCAGTGTCTGACAAACTGACATCAGGGCCTGCGATCTACCTGAGAGCATCAATGAGTTCATAGTACTTCTGTACTTCCAGTCTCAGACCACCAGCAGTGTCAAGGTTGTATGTGGTTTCTCCAGCGCTGCAAAACATTCACAACAGCAACAGTTGGCAACAAAACAGTGTCTCATATAAGTGAGGCTTAAATAGATTTTTAGCGGGGCTTACTTAAGAGACTCGGCCATTCTGATGTATTCTGGAGCTTTCTCATCCACCTTCTGCATGCACATCCTCAGCCTCTGTGATGGGATGACAGGTTTGAAGAAAGTGAACAACAGAAAAATCACTGAGGAAGAAAACTCTGAGAAGTTGAAATCTAAAATGACTCAAGTCACATCTCCTCAGTTACCAACCTCATAAAGTTTCACTACATCAGGGACATGGTCTTTCTCCTCCAGCTTCTCCTGTCTCTTCAGCAGTGTGTCCATGCAGTGGTGGCAGCAGCGGATCTTCTCGTCGTCCTTTTCCTCCAGCATGGAGGTCACACTGCTCAGGCTGGTGATGCTGCCTCTCCTGGACATCGTCCCACTGCTGCCACCTACTGCTGGAGGAGAGGTGGACTGACTGGGGCTTCCAGGTACACACAGGGCCTCGCGTGTCCCATTTATCAGCTTTTCTGGGAGCACACAAAAGGCAAACGTCCCACACCAATGACATGTACAACAACTTCTGCAACATACAGCAGGTTTTTTAAATAAGCTGTGTTCATACATACGTGCTAAAGGTAAGGGGACGAACTCCATGCACTTCCTACACATGATGGATCCACACAGGCGACAGTGGTGCCGTCTGTTCCGGATGTTGAACTTGTTGCCACAGTCGGGACAGAACGGGACGTCTGAGTCGTTCACCCATGACACTACAGATTTTTCAATAGCTGCAAAGAACAATGAACACACATTATAATAATAAAAGCGCATGAACAGGTCATGTACAAGTAGCAGACTAACAATCACACAGACAAACCTCTGATTTTGCCAGCGTCCGAGTTGGTCCTGTCAAATGAAGTCAACTGCAAGAACAGTGTTCATGGTAAATAGTTGGCACCAGTGAACTCAAAACCCGGCAGGAGGAAAATGACTGTGGATGAGTTGTAATTTACTATTGTTAGCCCACCTTCTCTAGTCTGATGATGAGCTTGTTGACCTCAATGACATAGTGATCTATCCTGGCCGCTCTGTGTTTTTTAAACAGGTCCAGGTGACTTCTCGTTCTCCCTGAAACATAAAAAAGAACAAATACTGTTGGCATATTGTTAAAGACTCAAGGAGCTTGACAGCTGTGCTGTGTGGCTTTAGTCCTCCCCCCTCATCTTACCCAGCTCCTGAGGCTCCCACATGTATGGGTCCACTCCTCCATAGTAGAAGGACTCATAACTGCCAGTGTCTGGTCTGTCCTCTCCATCCCTCTTCAACAGCTTGTCTTTGGCCTTCTTTGCCTTCTGAACCAAACCTGAAGGAAAAGAAACTATTTCCCATGGTCTACAGACAACGCATTGCAATGTCATTTTGCTTTTCCTGTCAACAGCACATTGGCTGAGTGGCTCACTCACTTTTGAGCTGTCCTCTAACATGGCGGTCGTCCCCAGAGTGCTCCTCTTCATAGTGGTCTTGGAGTTGGTAGAATGACTGAAGGTCCTTCAGGCACAGGGGGCAGAGAAAGCCCTCCTTCACTTCACCTGTGCCCTCAAAGGGTGGTGGGTAGCTGGAGGCCATGACAGCAGTGGGCTGCGACGCTTAGGAAGAGATGCGAGACGCGAGCTTCCTGCTTTGATGGACATGTCACAGGGTGCGTAGTTCACCCCACGCCAGCGCCATCAGGCCGAGAAAACTGTCAGAACAGAATGTAGCTTCTTAAACAATCATCGTAACAACTGGTAGCACTTCTGTAAAAAGGGATTCTGGTTATTCACATTAATGCATCAATCTGCAGCCTCACACTGAGAGAAGACAATCAAGCTACTTATGATACTGACTTTTACATGTGTGTAGTTTTATGATGTCATTTTGCTAACATTTGTTCACGTTCACTGGTTGATAAAATAAGATATTAATTAAACTTTGGGAAAAGTTTACCCATCCTGACTTGTGTCTTACTCAAGGAACACCTGATGCTCTGGTGGGTTTGAACCTGAGACCTCCCGTTCCTCAAGCCAACGCTCGACCACTGAGCCTCCAAACTACGGGATTTAGTTTTAGCAAATGTTTCTACAGGCAATAAAATGACTTCTTATCATTTAGCCGTTTTCTCATGCCCCTGAAAACGTAATTGAGGCTGGGTTTTCAGTTAGCATTAAGCTTAGCTTAGAGTTTAACTGCGGCTCCATATGACGCTAAAGCAACACGCGGAGACATTATAAACCGAACCATGTTATTGATTTGACTTAAACGTGTTTTATTTGCTGAGAAATATCTGCACAATGATCGAGCGATGGCGACGTTACCGTAGGTTTATTGTGTGGCTCACACGGACCTCATCTGAAGACATAATGTAACGTTAGCATGAGAAAGCTAGAAGCAGCTTCCCCTATTAGCCACCGTTTCTCTAATCTCATGGGTCAAATTCAGCAGCAAAATCTTTCGATCTTTTACGAAGATAAGCATGGCTGATTGTTTATACTTACAAATGTACGCACCAAAGCTTGTGCTAGTGACAGTTTGGGTTCATTTTGACAACAGCAGCAGCGGTAGCCGTGCTTGGTCATGTGATTAGCATCCAGCCTGTACGGAAAGCAACGAGGACAAACGGCACGAAAGGCGCATGGACCCTGGACCAGCCCAACACAAACAGGACCACGGTGAGTGTAGGAATGCTCGGCTGACAAACCACTAACTCTACTATAGAACAGACTCGGGTGAGTTATGCGTATGATGAGTGTCAACACATATGTGATTGGATCCAAAAGTTGTGTATTAAACCAGGCTTCACTGCAAATATTAGCATTAAAGTAAAGCCATAAGGGAGAGATGCAGAATGATACGGAGTTAAACATATAAAATGGTCTGAATGCAGTTTATTACTTTACAATTTACTCTGTGTTTACTTACGGTTCTGGAGTAAAACCAGTTGACGACACTGACGCACTTTGAGAAGGTGAGTGAGTCACAATCCGCTGAACAACATCCACACAGCCGTTGAGGGGTGTTTGTCAACGTCTTTTATTTGTGAAGAGGATGGAAAAAGGTCACAAAGGGTTTATTTATCTGAATGAGGTATTTTCTGAAATGGTTAATTATGTTTTTATTGGTATTTTTTAATGGTGACCCAACCTCCATCATTACCTGTGGACGTGGGAGCAGTGCGTGTGGGTTCCACGGGAGCATCTCTATCTTGTGCTCGGTAAATAATTAGCACCAGATGTGGAGCGGCGTTGAACTGCATTAGTCACTCTAAACGGAGCCAGGGTTGGCGGCTTTGTTGGACCACACACGAATCAGACCCACGTACACGTGCACCCACACACGCATTCACTGCGACTATCGCATTTTTACCAGTGCGCTTTATTGTCAGACAAAAACAGCAGTAGTTGACTTAAAAAAGGCAACTTTTAATTTACAGCATCGGGTAAAATACACTTAGTCCATGCAGGAATGTCTACAAAAATAATCAGTGACACATTTTATTTGCTGTGATGATTATTATATTTGATGTTTGTAGAAAAGAATAGCACATAAACCAGAGAATGAGTGGATTTCCCGGACGTCAACCTGCTTGTAGGCTTTCATACATTAAGCATGTGCTGTACCGACGTGCGTGTGTTGCCTCACAGAGGCAGCATCACAAAAAGCCAGTATTGCTTCCATCCTTGGACGTGATTTAGCCCAATCAACACAACAACAACAGTAATAGTAAACATAATAATAATAATAATAATGGAACAGCAGACACGCTCCCTCGTCCCAACGTTTTGCTCAGTTTGCGCTCAGTTGCGCACAAACTCTCCATAGAAACGAACACACGATGATGCAGCAAGTGTCAAAGAAAGCGGCGGCACGAAAATATTTTTTCATTTTTTAATAATTCATTTTCTCCTATTGTACAGGATTTGTTTACAACACGCAGCGCACGCGCGCCGTTTACCTACTCCTCCTCCACCGAAGCCTCCTCGGGAGCCGACCTTCTCCCCGGGTGCTGCCTCTTCTCCTCGGCGGGGCTCTTGTTGATGTTGTCTAAAAAGTCGAGCAGCAGGCTGCTTTTGCTGCAGCTCGTAGGCTCCAAAACGTCGCACGGACTGTCTGCGTCCAAGTCCGGACTGGAGTTATCCCAAAGGCGCTTTCCTGGATGCTGGCGCTTGACCTCCGGCAGGTCTTCGTCCGCCTCCGCGTCCCAGTCGTCGCCGCGCTCCTCGGCCCCGTAGAGCCGCTTACCTGGATGCTGGCGCTTGGAAAGTTCCCCCAGGAGCACCGCGGGGGGCTCCGGGACGAGCCCCGGCGCGGCGCGCCTCCCCGGGTGCTGCCTCTTCTGGATCTCCGTGAAGGAGTGCATTTCCTCTTCGCGTTTCCCGGGGTGCTGCCTCCTTTGAAGGTCTAAGAACGGCTCGTCGTCGTCGTCTTCTCTCCTCCCCGGATGCTGCCGCTTTTCCAAATCGTCGCTGTATCTTTTTCCAGGATGTTGCCGTTTAGTCACCCGTTCTGACTGAGGAGAAATTCCCTCTGGTGAAACGAAAATTATATTCTGATTATTAAAAGAATTTGAACAAACCTCCGTAAACACCGTGCGAATTGCGCGTGGATTCGTTTGGTTTTCCATAGGCTGTTTTCCCAGTATAACACAGTCTAGACAGAGCATCTGTGCCCTAAGCACATATTTAGGCATTACTTACTTTTATTATTTAAAATAACACTAAATAAAAACATCCATAAGTAGGCAACTACAACTTAACTTGCAGATTTTCACCTCAAACTATGAGAATAATTCCTCTGCGCGTCTCTTCCTCCACGTATATGTCAGAATAGTATGTAAGTATCACTATTGGCAGATTTAAAACAACGATTATGAAGAAACGTTTTATTTTACGCACCATTTCTCTCGTCTTCATCCTGCATCTTTTTCAGAATGGACCTCAGGAGGAGAGACTCTGCTCTCTGGAGGATGATGTCGTCTATCGTCCTGTGGTCCAGCTCATCCTCCGCAGGGACGCCTTGTCCTCCACACAGCGCCAGGTTGCACAGCACGAGAGACGCCAAGGTGAGGAGACATGCCGCTTTCATGGTAGTTAGGTCGTCTGTGGAAAAAAAGACGATGGCGACAATTGCATTACACACATTCATTTAATGCAGGGGAACGAGTCTATTAAGTCTCAGTAATTCGAGGACATTAATTCGATATCTAAAATGTCTGTGGCGTTTAGCTAAATAAACCTCTTGGAAGTTATTTATCTGCCATGAAAACAAACGTACTGAAAGTAAAAGAACCGTTAAGTTGTGTAAATGGTGAATAATAAATTTGATCGATACAAAATAGAACCTCAAGCATTAAAACTACATTTGCAGCCCGTTGATGCAGAAGAGCGCCGGACTCACCTGGCTGGTGTCCAGATTCTGTTGGTTCCGAGCCACTGTGCAGTGATGGCGGTTGCGCTCAGCCTCTGTTTGCAGCCGGTGACCCGTAAAGGCCAAGTCGAGACTTATGAGAAGATAACTGTTCGTCTCCGCTTTTATACTCACGGGCCACTGTCGTCACAGCGCAAGTCGTTTTCAGGATCCCTCGTCCACATTGATGTCACCGAGTCGTGCGTAATGGGTGCGGTGAATGAGCGCCTGTAGGGGCCGCTGCCCAATGTGTAATTTGAAAAACTAAATAAACGCCACAATCAGAGACGGAGCTGCTCTGCTACTGATGACTGGCTGCGACGGATCCATTCATAAAAGTTTAGTTGCGTGACACACAAGGTATTAATAATAATGTGCTTGGCTCCAGTTCTTTTAAATAAGAACTTATTGGTCGAAGGTGATAAATATTATTCTATGTATTTCGATGCTTTTGACAGACTCTGGGTTTTTACCCAAAAACCTGGGCTGCCGTTAAAGGGCTGCCAGGTTGGAGATGCTTCACGCAGCCACATCTGCATGTGAATAAAGGTGGAGCAGCAAACAAAGCACCAGAACAACTCGGTTCTTGGTTCCATCTATAGCTCTGACGAGTGCCTACAGATGTCTGCTGTCTGAGAAAGACCGGCTTCCAGCGCTATTTCTGTGAGGGAGGAAGCGTTTTGTGCCAGTATCAGCTTGAGTCCTCTACGGGAACACATGATGACATGGAAGTAGATGCAAACACACAGCTTTGGCCTCAGCTGCACGTCAGGTAGGTGGACGCTGGCGCTGTGACGGCTGAGCGCTGGTCGGTGAGGACGGACTCCTGTAGCTGTGTGCATGGACTGACTGGGCATGTGAGGATTGACCAGTACAAACATCCGTTATCATGTTTTAATTCCTGCTTTGCCTCAGATCGAGCCCAGACTCAGGTCAGTGATAGAGTCCAGTTTGTTACATCTGACGAGGCAGCTTCATCCTCCACGTCTAAAGGACCCCATTAATTCCCCAGGAGGACGTGTGTGTTGAATGTGAAACAGGTCCAAAGGCCAGCGTGTGTTCCAGGAGTCCGATCCCTGCAGAACGTTCCATCCTTTGACTCCTCTGTCCACATGTGGCTCCAGATGTGGAGCGTGTGCTGCAGGTGCCGGCTTTCACAGTAAGGCTGTGATTAAAACGCGCGCTCTCTTTGTCCTGATTCGCTCTCGCTCGTCCTGCACAGACAAACTTGCTATCAGAGTCTTTCAGAGGTGGGTATTAACTTTCCAGTCAACAGCGTGCGCCTCATCTGGTGCGGAAGGGGACAGGTTAAGTGCAGTGGGAGAAAATAATAGGCCTCGTTAGCCTTTGTGCTGTGTTCACGCTCACTGGGGCTGATTTCATATATACAGTATGTG
Organism: Betta splendens; assembly: GCF_900634795.4. Lineage (NCBI taxonomy): Eukaryota > Metazoa > Chordata > Actinopteri > Anabantiformes > Osphronemidae > Betta > Betta splendens. The sequence continues at coordinate 1,779,540 of NC_040887.2, read as the reverse complement.
TTTTACAGTCAGGGCAAACTTCTGGACAGTTTAAAGGAAGTTTCTGCAAACACCTGGGGATCTGCATCATCATTACTGTACTGAGCTGCTCAGAAACCGTACAGCGACAGCCCATGAGCCTCTTAGCGCTTCTAAAATTACACTGAAACTCGGTCTCCTATGACTTACTGCTTAATAATGCTGTAGCACATCTGAGGGGGAAGGATGTCTCGGTCGCACAACAACAGATTAGTTCAGGAAGGGAGACAATTTAAAAACAAGTCTCCCAAAGTTTGATGGAGCTGAGTGGAAGCAGAGTGTGTATCCGCGAACACGTCCGAACTCATGAGCAAAGCAGCCGGAAAGAAACACAGGACGCGTCTGTGACAGCGCGATGCGTTGGGAGCGGGAGACGGACGGGATGGAGGCAGACAGACGAGAAAAACAAGCAGGGAGGCGAGAGTGCGAGGAGGCGCGGCCCCTGTCCCCTAAAAGTGACACTGGTCTGACAGGGTCACTGCGGCGGGACGGGGCTGACAGCTTACAGGGGGAGGGGTCAAAGGTCAGGGAGACAGAGTCAGCGCGAGGAGCCGGATCCCGGTCGCCGCCGCGCATCTTAACGAGGGCAGGTTTAAAGTGAGGCTCGTCCCATTGGCCGCTCCTCATCACTGACCCACACTAACAACTCGGTTCCAACGCAAAGCAGCCATTACTCAGGAATCCAGCTCAGTCAGAACAGCTACCAGCAAAGAGAACAAACTACAAACACTAGGACGAACAACACTCTTTATCAGAGTGAGTCAAAGATCTTCCAGAGTCTTTAATTTTGCTTTGAGGCGGCGTTTGTTCTGTTCCTGCATTTCCTGTTTCCTATTTCCACATTTGTCATCGCGGCCTGAACACACACACACACACACACACACACACACACACACACACACACACACACACACACACACACACACACACACACACACACACACACACATAAACACACACACACACACACACACACACACACACACACACACACACACACACACACACACACTGCATTATTTATTCTCAGCTTTCATCTCTGTCTTTTTCTGTGTCTGTCGCTCTGAGAATCTCATTTTCTCCCAATCAGCTGAGCGGCGCCGCCTGCTCCTCCGGCGCTTCCTGCAGCTCTCATCCCGCGCTGCCGTCCTCATCCTCTGCGTCTGTCCGCCCTCGTCCGTCGTGGGCGTCCACCGCTTGTGATCTGGCTGGATTGAGCTGATCTTCCTGATCTTGAGCCTGACTCTAAAGGCAGACGTGAGATTTGAAATATTTGAGTCTTCGTGTGTGACGGGAGGGAAAATGTTTTATGGAAAGCGCTCGTCTAATAGAGCGCTGCAGATGCAGAGCTCCCTCCAATCAAAGCAGTTTTCTATCATTCAAACATAAAGCAGCAGGTTTCCTTAAACAAGAGCTGAGCTCAATCATTTTAGCTCAATGATCTGACATATGACTGAATTATTATTTCTTTGCATTTGACCGAGACTGAGATCGATGATAAAACTGTCACATTGTGTCTTCCAGACATTTCTCTCCTCTTTATAGCTGATATAATCATATTTTCTACTAACAGTGTCTCTGTTAATGTGTTAGAACAAGACATCTTTCTTACAAACGCATTGAGAATAATAAGGTTAACTGCAAAGTTAATATTACCAGTGTTTATTAATTTAGCAGCAATAACCATAATGAATGAATATTAGCTTCACATCTGCTGCCTTGTTCCATCTGACTGTAAATACACTGTGTCAGCGTAGTTCCATCAGCTTCAGAACCAGAACAGACACGACTGGAGCAGCACTTTCATTTGTTACAGCAAATGAAATGAGTGGGACTCAGACGTGGAGGTTTTTCTTGTGTTTATGCTTTGACAGCAGCGCCTTCGTCCTACTCATCGCACAGATATTACCCAGGTTCAGGCTTCAAACTTTAAAGTGCTGCTGCAGTAAATGATGCTTCAGGTGCCGGAGTGAGAATCAGTCGCCGGCATTTCCAGCTCGTTCTCAGCGTGAGGATGTGACTGAGCAGCAGTGAGACTCCGCACGTCACACGTGTGTGTGCCGGAGCTGCTTATTTCTTTAGCTGCCACATGAAAACAGCACAAACACACGCATTCATCATCTCAGCTGAGCGAATACAGGCAGCTGGAAGGTGTTTCAGCTGAATACGATGGTCCCGGTGGTTCCGTCTCATCGAGGACAGTCTGACTATCCAATACAGGGTCATTCAGGTCTGTTGTATTTGTGTGTGGACACGCAGCTCAGCGTCAGACGTCGCAGGGCCAGAGAGCAGAGAATGACTCAGCCATCGCCTCCAGATGTTACAACAGCTGTGAGCAGAGTTCAAGTCTGAACTCGTGCCCATCACCGTCGCCCAACAGACCCCAGAACAGCTACTAAATGTTCCATGTGCGAGCGTCGTTAGGTCTCTGTCTGTGGAGCTGCAGCTGCAGCAGCTGTGAGCTGACGACGGCCACACGGAGGTCCGTTGACCGGAGCCTCGAACCCAGAGCTGCTCTGCGTGCTCTCCCGCTCCGCTCCTCACACTCATCTCTCCTGTTGTGTGTGAGTGAATCTCTGGATCAGAGCGTGAGCAGCTATTTGTGTCTCCCGTAGTGATCGGTGAGGCGGCGGCGCTGGTCCATCGATCCACGCTGACATCAGATCGGAAACAAACACCTGAGTTTAGGTCACTGGCGCTTGGAGCTGGTCTCGTACCGGGTTGGGTCCAAACACAGCAGGGGTGCGGCTCTGCCCAGTCTCTGCTGACCCGTTCCCAGGAGACCTGTCAGCTCGTGAGGCTGCGGTGGAGAGACAGAGCCCCTCGTCTTCACGCTGTCACTGAGGACGAACGCCTGCATCGGTGCTAATTGCATTGTTGTCATTAGGTTTGGGTCAAAGGAAAGCGCCGTCTGAGAGGTCACAGCTATTATTCCTCAGCTTTACCTTTGCTAAAGAGATTGTGTTTCCCAGAGTTATTGTCGTCCCTCCATCTGAGCGTCTGCGGCCTCACGGGACGACCACACTCTGACAGAGTCATCTGTTCCAGCCGCCTAACGACCACAGGCCAGGATGAAGACGCACGGCTTGGAGACGAGACGACCAGAGACGGACAGAGTGTGTGTGTGTGTGTGTGTGTGTGTGTGTGTGCGTGCGTGTGTGTGCGTGCGTGTGTGTGTGTGCGGGTGTGTGTGCGTGTGTGTGTGTGCGTGCGTGCGTGCGGGTGTGTGTGCGTGTGTGTGTGTGCGTGCGTGCAGGTGTGCGTGCGTGTGTGTGCGTGTGTGTGCGTGCGTGTGTGTGCGTGCGTGCAGGTGTGGTGTGCGTGCGCGTGTGTGTGTGTGTGTGTGTGTATGTGTGTGTGTGTGTGTGTGTGTGTGGTGAGTGTGTGTGAATGTGTGTGTGTGTGCGTGAATGTGTGTGTGTGTGTGTGCGTGAGTGAATGCGTGTGCGTGAGTGTGGTGGTGTGTGTGTGTGTGAGTGAGAAGTGAGTGTGTTTGTGTGTGTGTGTGTTTGTGTGTGGTGTGAGTGAGTGTGTGTGTGTGTGGTTTGTATGTGGTTGTGGTGTGTTGTGGTCTGTGTGTGTGTGTGCTTGTGCGTGCGTAGTGTGCAATGTGTGTGTGTGTGTGTGTGCGTGTGTGTTTGTCGTGCGTGCGGCCGCTGCGTGTTGTTGTGTGTGTGTGTTGTGTGTGTGTTGTGTGTGTTGTGTGCGTGAGTTTGTGTGTGTCTGTGTGTGTATGGTGTGTGTGTGTGTGTCTGTGTGTGTGTGTGTGCGTGCGTGTGTGCATGTGTGTGTGTGTGTGTGCGTGTGTGTGTGTGTGCGTGTGTGTGCGTGTGTGTGTGTGTGTGTGTGTGCGTGCGTGCGTGTGTGCATGTGTGTGTGTGTGTGTGCGTGTGTGTGTGTGTGCGTGTGTGTGCGTGTGTGTGTGTGTGTGCGTGCGTGCGTGCGTGCAGGTGTGCGTGTGTGTGGTTGTGTGTGTGTGTGCGTGGTAGATGTAGCAGCAGATGTTTGACCATCGGTAGCAGGAAGAAGCTCTGAAGTTCTTCACAGTTAATTATCGTTTTGTTTTTGTGACTTTTTCATGTCACTGTTTCCACAGAATAGAGAATCCAGAATATGACTCCATCGCTTCTTGTATCCATTTCTTAGAAATGAGCTAAACAGATAAAAACAAGTCAATCATGGCACATTCAGCACGTCGGGGCCTTGAATGAGTGGAAGACGTCCGCTCATAAAACACTTGGTTGATTCGGAGCCTTTGTGGACGCCGTCGTCAGGGACAGGAAGTCAGGACGAAGGTGATGCAGATGGATCCGATGCTGCCGAGTCGCAGAATGGCTCCATTCAAGGCCTTTGTGGCCAGTGAAACAGCTGCTCAGACACGGAGCTGATTTCCTGAATAAAGGCTGTGATTGGTGGAGGTGGCTTCTCTTGTCTTCACCGCTGCCTCCGGAGCCCGTGAATGAGGGAGCGTCCGTCGGTCGCCACCAGCTCCTCGCTGGTGTTTGACTGGAAAGTGGATGTTCGTGCCGTCGCTCCTCTGGAGTTTAGGCGATTAGCTTTCACAGATAATAGCTTTGTGATCGGGTCCAGTGCTCCAGAACAGACGGGGCCGCGCAGAGATTGACTCTGACGCAGAGATTGATTCTCAGCCGAAGCTCTGATGGACTTTTATTTTGAGAACCGCTGAAGTACTGAGCTGAGATGATGGATTTCAAAAAGCCACTTCACCGTAGGTTTGTTTCATTGTAATTGCTTTCAGTAAGTGGATGAAATAGAGAAATCACTGACATGAATTAAAGCCGTTGACTCAGTATCAGAGTTACTGTTTAACTGCATCATGTGGAGCTGAACTCACTCATATCATCATACGTTGTGACAGATGCGTCATTTAAACGTGTTTCCGACAGGTCGAGCTGGTGACATCAAGTGAAAACGTGCATAAACGTGAAACACGACTCAGCATTTTTGTTTGCTTTACAGCCTTGAAGCAAACCTGTCTCTATCTTGTGATTTTTCCTTCACATTAAAAGTGAGCTTTTAAAGTAATTTGATCTTTTGTCTTCTTACTTAATATTAAATTATTTTCTTGACTTGACTTCATTCTTTTATTTAATTCTATTCTTTATATTCTCACCTTAATTGCTCTTTTTGTTTTTCTATTTTTTAAAAATGTTTTTCAAATTTTTGTCCAAATTTGCTTTTTGCTCGGTGAACCTTTTTTTTACCTTTTTGGCTTTTACCACAACATCCTCTTCTCTTTCAGCAGCTTTTAGGTAATCAGCATGTTTTCAGCCATACAGTGTAACAGCTCTCGCTCATAATTTCTTCCCAAACTTTTTTAAGCACACATTTTTCATAAACTGCCTCATCGCTGTCTCATCCTGCACTAGACCCTGTGCTTCTCTTATTTACTGGAGTCACACATGAAGCTGGCTTCGTCCTGTTGTGTGGCCCTGCACCGCTGCCTGCTGGCTGACAGACACCCCCGTCACGGCCCTGATGCCCTGTCACGCTGCCAACCAAAGCGCTGCCACGCTGAGGATGACAGTCAGGGTGACTCATCAGCCCCAAATGGCTCCTCTAAAGACACCCTTAACCTCTGAGAGTACAGTATGCACCAGATCAACACCCCCAAAGCCTCTAAAAATAGGACCACACGTGGGGCTGAGTTCATCCTCCTTATGTTTGATTTAATACGAATCACATTAAACTATTAAAGTTTGTTAACATGAACAAAACTCCAAAACAAACCCCTGAAACAGAGGCAAACATTATACTTGTGTCTTGCATTATTATAATACAGCCTCTGATCTCTGATGGTAGGAATTAGTGATCATCACCTCATTGTTCATGCTTAGTGTCATTAGGATGTTGTTCTACAGTGGGACCTGCTGCTGCCAGCGCTCGTGTCAGTCGGAGCAGATCATCTCTGACCTGAATGCGACACAGTGCATCACACAGAGAGCAACAGGGAGCCGCTCACGCTCCCACCGCCTCCGTCTGAAGGACACAACTCAGGATGCAGCTGTGACGACAACGTGGCTCAGTGTGGAAACACTCAGTTACGTAGAGTCCATCAGTTGGTTCAAAATGAGGCTCCGTCAGTCGGACTAATCCTAAGAAAGTGAATGCATCTCCAAAGCGTCGCAGTGAGAAGTGGAGGTTGTGTTTTCAAACCGCCTGAGTCAGCACTTCAGGCTCAAAGCTCTCGACTTAATCTAAATTGATGGCACATTCAAGCTTCGTGGCCAGCTCGTTTTGCATCAACAGCTGGTTCGTAATTACTTGGGCCATCATCTGTTTTCCAACAAAACAATGACCCTGAACACACCTCTGGGCGACGTCGCAGCTGCTTGTCCAAACAGAAGCGTGATGGAATGAGGCCAAAGGGCGCCGGAGGTTCTGGTTAATGGTTCTGTGTGAGCATCTACTGTAGCAACTGTGAATCATGTGAAACCTGCAGGCCGTGGGATCTGCTCTGAAGTAGAGACGTAGCAGCTGCCATCACCTGAGCACAAACAACGACAAACCAGCACCACGACCTCAGCTCAGCTCCACATGCTAAGCCTTAGATCACAGCCAATGAAATGTCCTGTAACCGAGGCCGTCACTGTCAGTTATAAGTAATAATTACCAGGGTTCCCTGACAGCCGCCCACACATGGCTTCATATTAAGTACAGGGGAGAGAAAGGCCAGACGGATCCAGGATTGTTTGGAGGCAACACTACGACATCTGCAGGAGAGAATTAAAGACATGAAGATGGCACGAGCTGTGTGTGTGTGTGTGTGTGTGTGTGTGTGTGTGTGTGTGTGTGTGTGTGTGTGTGTGTGTGTGTGTGTGTGTGTGTGTGTGTGTGCTGTAATAGAGAGGAGAGAGCATTAGGCACACTCAACACTGAGGCAGCAGGAACTTGCTGCACAACTCCACAGAGTCCTCTCCATCTGTAATCAGTGGTGAGAGAGGGGAGTCACACCTCCTCCGTCCAGCACACAAACACCATCTCCTCTCCCCCTCTGCTGCGACCGCCTCTGTCTGTGGCTCTCTATTCGACTTTACTTTACAATCATCCATTACTTGGACGCTCCTGCAGCAGTTGTGCTTTATTTATGCAGCAGCTTGTGCAGAAAACACAAGGCCGTGCAGCAGTAACAAGCAAAAAGTGCAACGAGCTCAAACCCGTCGGCTGTGAAATCATTCAAAAGTGACTAGTGAGCAACATCCAGCCAAACACAACAGCCCCCGAACTGTGTACTTCATTTTTAAAAATAATCCTGTCACCTTAAAGTCCCTTTTCCACCTCTTCGCCGGCCTTAACTCGTCCCCACTTGCTGAGTCTTATATAAGAGGCAATGGCGCTCGGTGATATTACCTGCTGTCTGTCCCCTTCATCTCCATCGTCTCTCACTCTGCCTGCTGCTCTCAGCAGGGGGTTCTGTATCGCAGCATTCATCTCTCTCCTGATAGTCGTCCCCTGGGCCCCTTAAGGAGCTGATTCATGAATAAATGAATAGAACTGGCAAATGATAACGAGATTGCTCATTTTGTTGCACATGATATTGTGTTTGTGCATGTATGCGAAAGTGACTCAATTTACTTGAACCTTATTTAACTCCACACCTCCACAGTAAAACAGTTTTAAGGATAACTGTCAATAAATCACCACTAGAGTGAATATGTAAGTTTTCCTTTAGGTAAAATATTTCCTTCATTTATTTAGGTCTCAAAGTTGGCACCACATGCTGAACAGCTGTGTGTTTTATAATCATAAGAAGAACAAGAATAATGAGCTTGACCTGGAATGTTCCTCATTAATTCAGCATCCATGCATCCACACAATCAATCGTCAAAGACAGGAGTAGTCCGAGGAGGGACAAGAGGTGCCACCGCTGCACAGCGGTGATGGATGGATCCAGATCCTGCACCGGGTCACGCGCTGCAGCAACGGGTCCGGCTCTGTCTCTGACACCAGCATGTGTGAAGCAGAGTTTACCCAAAAGCTGCTGAAATGAAGGTGTTAGACACAGTTGAACTATGACCGGCGCTTTAATTGGACAGAATGTGAAAAAAACACCTGTTCTATGAGACAGAGCAGGAAAACATGTTAGTAAATCCATCCTGTCACGCAGACGCCGAGAACCTGGGGCTGTCATCTGTTTGTCCAGGAAACCTGCCATGTGAAAAATAAAGAGTTTTTTGTGGAATAAGGTTCATTTTGGCTGCAATTAAAGATGTGGGGGGATATCAAATAACTCTGAGCTTTCATATATTATAGAAAAGAGGTGAAGGAAAATCGGACAAAAACATAGTTGAACTAATCTTCTCCGTAAATTCAAGCCAATATAATCCTGGAAGCGGAGTGAACGTGTTTAAACCCGGTGTCTGTGTTTTGACGTGTTTAATGAGGACGTGGTGTCTCAGTGTTAGTTGTCAGATTAGTGGAGACAAGCTAAGATACGGCTTTACATGTGTTTATTACATGTGCCTCACCTTTAAATCACAGAGGTCAATTAAACCCACACAAACACTATTGGAAATATAAAAGAACATTTCATTGTCTTTATTGTGCTAAAACGATCTATAAAATGCAGAGTTTCCATGGTGCAAACGTAGCAGCAGCTTCGTTCCCGTGACCTGATGTTATTCGGTGTCCATCCTCTTTATTTATCTCGTGCAGTCGAGGATTCCTGAGGGGCTTTAGCGACTCATTATTGGAAACCCTTTTTTCTAACTTGATGTATGATATAACTAATACAGTGACTCACACTGTTTCTAGAACTATTTATATCACAGCCGCCTCTATTCCCTAATGATGTGGACACCCATAAGCGCTTGTGGCTGTAAATCAGGTTCAGAGGACAGCAATTAGGTCTCATCCTCACAGCGTTTCTCAAAATATCTCTCCAGTCTTTCAATCCATGACTATCAATGACTTTACACCTATCGAGGAAAAACGCAGCTTTATTTAGTGACTCTAATTGAAAAAAATCCTCTGATGCCGAACCACTAAGAATTCATTTTCCATTTACTTGGGATTGTTCATTTACAAACCACATTTTACAATGCTAAGCATGACAGAGCTCATTCACTGTTAGCATGTTACTGTACATTTACCAAATAGCATTAAATAGTAAATGTAACAGTGAGGAACATGAAACATTTGAAAAAAAGTTTGATCTGATGATGAGACCAAATGAAAAGAGAAGCAAAAACTGATGTTATTACAAAAATTCACTTTCAGGTGGACTGAATTAAATTTCACAGGAATCTATCCAATAACTGTGGAGACGTTTCACTTAGAAGAAATGTCAACCTCCAGTTAACTGTGGAGGGAAAAGGACCAAATTCATCACACAGTGATGAAGAGGACCAGCAGACGTTGTGGTAACTCAATCAGCAGCTAATAAACATTGATAGAAATATTGTAGTTTAGCCCAGATGGCAACGAGCTGCACTATTGAAAGCATCTTTTGTCTCTGGACCAAACAGCTGTCAGACCTGCCGGCTGGTCATTCCCTCTGAATACTAATCCTAAACTAGAAACACCAATTAGGCCAATTAGCATGATTAGTGTGGGCGTGCAGCAACACGGTGGTGGAAGCAGGAGGGTCCTGACCTTATCAAAGGTTGAGAGGCAGCAGGCATGTGTAGAATATACGATCAGTCTGTATGTGTTTACAAGAAACAATATTATTACTTTATTAAAATAGTCACTTATTTCAATCGCTGAAATTGGCTGCTCACACAAGTGTTTTAAAGCGAGAATGTGATCACGGTGCAGCGAGTAACAGCAGCCTTGGTCATTTAATAAGAAGGAGTCACGTCTCCTGGGCTGAAGTGGAGGTCACTTTAACTACATAGGATGAAAGTGACTCTGCGTCTGCACAACAGTGCCCTGATATCAGCATATTCCTAAACACATGAAGCATCATGAAGCCATGAAAGGAGAAGAAAAGAAAGAAAAGTGGTTTTAAAATCAAAATAGAGAGAAGTGAGGAACTGCTTCTGTACCAACAGTTTGTAGTTTTAAACATTTTGCTGAGTCAAAATGAATGAAGTCCACGACGCCATTTGTAAAATACACTTCAACGGTCCATGTTGACGACTGCTGCTCTACAAAACAAAGCTCAAGCAACAAGAGAGCCACCATAAAAAAGCATTTATTATGACGGTGATGTGAGGTCAAACAAATCTGAAGCCACGTCCTCCTCATGGTGAAGGAGTTATGCTCCAAGGAGAAGATGCTGTCGCTCCGTCCCCAGGCTTTCCCGCGTCGACGCCCCATCTGTGCCCCGAGCAGGCTGGGGATTGATCTCCGGCCGCCCGCCTCCACTCCCGTGTTCCGGACTCTTCATTAGGTCGGCCTGCTGGAGAGGATGCTCTAATTGACGAGGGCCACTGAGAGCCAGCATCCTCGTCTACTGTGCTCTGAGAGAAAAGGTTTCTAGGCATCAGCCACTCACGCTAATCTTTCCCATTATCCTCTGCTCTTCTGTGGGAGAAAGAAAAACAGGCTGGTGTGGTGTGTGCGCTTCCTGTGTGTAGCGTATGCTATGAGCATATTTCTGTTTGTTTGTGATGGTGGGTGACCTCGTTGGAGCCCTACAGCTAATGGAAGCTTAGATGTGATGTGAAACGCAGCCGTCGTTATACTTGTCAACAGCTTACTCCTTGTTGTGAGAACAAGTCTGGACACATTTTCTGTTTTAAAGGATGTTTTTCATTTGGATCTGTTACGTGAACAACTCTGACACATTCATTACGAGTTTTTATAGCAGTGGGGTCATAAATACTGCAACCCGACCCCTTTGCTGTGTCTGTCGGGAAACTGGGCTCAACTTCATCCGCTGTGACAAGATTCTTAATTACTGTGATTGATTTCAATTAGGCAATAATACTGCAAGTCTCTGATGAGCCAACTATTTTTAGTTGCTCCCACCAAGACTAATGTGAAGGGAACCAGAGTCTGAGGGTCCTGTAAAGAACGAGGACTATAAACCCCATATTATTGATTCATACAGTACAGCTCAGTTTTTATCCTTGATGAATATTCCTCATCCTAAATGATCTAAAACTCCATGTATTGGTGCTTGGTGAAGTTTTACACAGTTACTTCTTTTAGTCCAAAGAGGGCAGCAGTGTCCTCTTAACTAAAACAGAACATTTCCTGTTTTTCAGTGTTTTCTATTTTCGTCACAATGAAGCTATAAAAGTCCAGTTTGGCTAATTGAGCGAGAAATTATATAACTAACCTAATATAACTCTGTGTAAGAGTGATAAAACATGCTGCACGCATGCGCTCCCTTATCTGACCTGCACAGTTCATCTTTTTTCCTGTGCCTCCAGTGACTCGGACAAATTTATAAACTACAGTGAACAGAACATACAGATACAGTGTATCATCATGTTTTCATGTAAGATGGTTACAAGTTCATCTAACAGAGCTGGAAAAACATGGAGATTAGACCCGAAGATTCAGTTACAGACCACTGTCAATCAGAGGTCATGTCTGAGTTAATGTTGCCATCTAGTGTAGAACAGGAGCATCACTAACATTTAAACAGCAGGTGTATTTTTATATTCACTTAAGTGACTCAAACAGGCACAAGGTAACAGTCATTGGTTTCCGTGAAGCAGATTTTTGTCTCCTACATTAAAAAGATCTGTTATTTAGATAAGATAATTTATTTTATTAAGGTGGAGGATTTGTGGTTGTTTGTAAACATTTACATCAAACATACACACACTTCATTGCACATAAGTTGTTTAGATAATTTATTTTGTGGCTGATTAAATTAAGTTTTGTCATGCGCCTTTACAGAAAATGCATTTATTGTGTGTCCCTGTTTACAGCTTCAGGTCATGACTGGTTGATTTACAGTCTTTACATCAATCAGAAATCAATTAAATCAGAAAATCTTCTGCATCGACATTGGACATACATCCCATTTCATGTTGCCATAGCTACTGGACATATGAGAAAAGGAGGTTGCACTCACTGTCCAGAAGAGAAGCCAGTCTAACAAAGCACACCATGCTGTCCACTGAGTGGGTGAGAGAGCAGGAAGAATGACGTTGAAATAAATATAAGAATATATTACATATCCAAGAAAAGATGTGAGAATGCGTCTCATTATAATCAAGGTTTGTATCCTTTGCATTTGCTTTATGTCAAGCATCCCTGATTGAATTAATAAAAATGACAGGGTGTTTGTTTATTCTAAATCAATGTCATGTTCACAAATGTTTTCCTGCTGCAGCAGTGGGCTTGGTTACATAATCATCTGTTTGATTCTTTTATGGCTTTGCTGCAGAAATGAAGACATGGAAAGCATGGTTTATTTTGAATTATGGTACATTCTACATAATCACTGTTCAGTACAAAATAACTGTGTTTGACAGGATCCTAAGATGCTACTGACTGCGTAAAACACTTATTAGATAAAGAATTTATTCTTTCTAAAGGCAGTCATTACACTAAAAGGGTAAATACACAGAACACAGCAGTGTAGGAGACATCAATACACTGATCTCCCACAGTGTGAGTGGAATGGATGGAATATGTAGTAAAAAACAATGGAAGTTTATCCAGTTACACTTATAACCAGAAATAACTTTTTAGAAAGTTGATCATTTTCTCATCTACGTATTTTTGAGATTAGCCCAATAATTCCCGCTCTAATGGGGCCTATTAAAGATCTGGGACTGGCTTGACGTCGACATTTCTCCACGTCTCCAAGTTAGGCTTCAGTGAATTTGTTTTCACACGCATTATTGACACCTTCCTTGCCATAAGTGACAGTCGGTCTGCACGTGCGTGTAAAAAAAACGTTTCACAATAACCGGCCGGTTTCCCGCTGGGTTACGCATTGCGTCATGACGTCAGCTCGGGGCGGGAGGACGGACGTGGGGGTGTACGGCAGCCAGAGGAGGGGTGCCGCTCGCTCAACGTCTGTCAGCTCCAACAGTTTGCTGTCACTCGCGTAAGTGTCAATTCTGTGTTTGTGCTGTAGTTTCTCGGCTCGTTTTGCCGCCATTTCGTGCGTGTCTGTAACTGACTGCTCGTCCGCGCCGCGGGCAGAGGCTGTTGGAGACTCGCGTACGTAGCAGCTGTGTACATTGACACTAACGGTAACGGGACCGTCCGTTAACACTGCTGCTCAGTGACTACGTTCACTGGCACCGTGAGAACTTTTGACGTTTCGGCCAATGTTTACGCTTTCTACGTAGGGCTTCATGTAATTTCTCAACACGCCAACAACGCTAGCGCTTGATTCATCTCTGGGTTGTGTAGTAGTTACGTTATGTAGAGGATATTTGGACTTAACAGCTGTTTCGTAACGGTCGCAGTAATTCATCCCCGCGGTGTCATCACAGTATTAAACCGCTGAACTACTTCAATGACACCACAATGAATATGTAGAGGGACCTACTACACATTTGTCTTAGTGCATGTGTATGTGTGTTTATATGTATACATATATAAACCACTACAGTTCCAAATGAGTGTGCCTTTAAGTTTACTTTACTAGATGGCTGTGGACTCTGAAGCAAAATAAATAAGATAGAATCCCCCTTTATTCACTCTGCTGCCGTCATGCTGATGTGTTTCCATGTGTCATTATTCAGGGCCCTGCCAGTTTACTGTAACCTACACAAGTGTTTATAAAGCAGCGGCCAGTTAATGCAGTGTGAAGAGTTTTCATAGTATCTGCAGCCTGGCTGCATCTCTGCACAGTCACCCTGTTTCTGTGCTTCCTATTATTATAGGTGTTTGGGAGACAAACAGACAGACACACAGGAGGCAGACAGAGTGATTTGTCCAAAAGCTCTTAAAGGATTAGCGCTTCTCTCACGTTTGTTTTCTTTTTTGCTTTAAGGCCCAGAGCCGATGTTGCAGGTTGTCATCACCTCAGAAATGAAGAAACTCCCCGGCACCATCGTTATGGACTGAAGGTTTGTTGTCATCCACCTCCACTTCTCATTCTTTACATCTCCATTCTCATCTCTAACTACTTTTATATCAGGGGTTTTGACACTGCACTGCATGTACAGATACGCATGCCGAGGCTCGGGAGGGCCTCTGATATATTTACTATCTGTTCAGGATACTGAGAGTGGCTGAGAGCTTGACTGCCCCTTCAGGGCAATGCGAACGCAGCCATTCATGTCTCACCCTGATGGTCAGACCACCACGATGACGCTGTCCTCCTCCTCCTCCTCCTCCTCCTCCTCCTGTTCCCACTGCACTCACGTTGTGCCTTCCCTGGTGGGAGCCGAGCTGAGAATTGAAAATCTTGCTTGTGCAAATATGTGTGACTGTCTTCAGGATGGTTACAAATTAGGAGTCATTGCTTTGTATTTAGGGATGCTCGTCGGTGCAGTGGATTTGGTGAAGATGTGCTTATCTCAGATCAGATCACATCACAAGATGAATACGGACGTCGGATGTTCCTTTCATTAAAAAATGAGTGTATGTATAGGATGTTGTAACTCTCAGTAAATTTGCAGATGCCCCCCGCCTTTCTCTCTCTTTCTATCTCTTTTTCTTTCTCCTTTCCAACAGTTTAAAAGCCCACAGTGTAGCAGAGGTGACATAGTGCAGCTTAATTTAGACACTACAGACAAACTGGAAAAGGGTTTTTTTTATTTTAGCATCTATTCTGTGGACAGACCAGCCTACGTTTCTGCGGTGTACAGACTCCCACTTGAAGGTGAAATTCCTTCTATAAAGGCTGTGGTTTCTACTAGCAACAAGCTGCTGGTTTCACTCTGATCCCTTCTTGTTTGACAGCTGAGGTACAAAGGAGGCATGGGTCACACTGTGTCACAAGGGTTCGCACTTTAAAAGAGGGTCTGGTCCTTGCTTTGGCATGATAGCATTATAGGGTTCACACCTGTCTTAAACAAAATGAAGATTAAAACCGGTTTTAGCTCTTGTTCATACTTGCCATTAAACAATCTTCTCCTGACTGATGTAAGTCACGGTGGCATAAGCAAGTTATTGTTTGTGTCTGACGCTAGTCTGTGTTTGTGACACTAATAAGACTAAGGCAGTCATGGTGTAGATGAGTAAAGCAATGCAAGCAAATAAAAAGTAAAGAACAAACCTGACATCCACAAAAACCTCAATGATCCCATTATAAGGAAAATATACCAATAACTATAGAGTAGGCGACCGTTCCATGGAATGTCAGTGGTCATAAGACATGACATAATGACAATATCCATGATTTACATGGTTGTTTCCATATGCTGACAAGGTGAAAGCCTGGTACGCTGTGCTTTGAACGGGGCAGGCTTCTGTCTTTAGCTGCACAAACCACGCTTTGACCCGGACATGCATCACATTTGCAGTTTCTTGGAACAGCGTGGCTTGAACACAGTCTCTGGTATGAGATTTCAGCTGGTGTGTAGGTGGTTTCCAGCCTGTTGACAGTTGAGGATGCTCTGCCAGAGTGGATGGAATATGAGCTTTGTTGGCTGAGTCGGAGGCCTGGCCACTGTTAATCACCTATCAGGTCAGTAAGTTAAGGTCACTTTGCAGATCGTGGATGTATTACATAACCTACTCTGCATCAGCCTTTAGGAACATCTGTCTGTGCAGCTCCTCCTCATGCTGCAAACACAGCAACTGGCTCCAAGACATCAGCAAAACACTGTTTAGGTGCTGTAAGTTGTATGTTGGGTGACCTCTGGATTAGGTCAGATCATTGGGATACAGATCTGGATTTGGATTACAAATCTCCACTCTCATCAATACCAGGATCCAAAGCGTTTCATCAAAAATACCTGCATTGTCCGGCTTGCCTCAGGCTCACAGGGCATCCTGGTGCTGCGTTATTTACTCTGGGCAAACATCACTGTCCACAGAGAACCAGGCTCAACATACTGTAGCTAGGTTTCCCTGCTCCACCGCTTAGCTCTCACACTCATGTGATCAACTTATGGCTGCATACAGTGAACTGTGTGTTTTTGATGTACTTAGATCATTGTTAAGTGATGTTCACAATCTGTACTGCTTTAGCTCTACTGTGGAATCCGACCAGACAGACTCTTCGCTCCCAACCCATATTAATGAGCCTTGACCCAGTTGCCAGTTGTCCTTCCTTGCAGGATGTTTCTAATTTAAACCAGAACCACCCCACCAGATATCCTTTTACCCGGGCATCTCAGCATCACCACTCAGCTTACTGTACGTCCTTACACATTACCTACTTTTTCTGCTTCCAACACAAAATTTCAGATCTAAGATTGTAGCTTCATGTGTGAGTTGTTTTACATTGTGGCTGATAGGTTTAAGTAAAGAGGATGAGGCTTGCATGTCTGAGGGTAGGAGCCTCTCTGGCCAGGTTCATTCCTAGGGGAATTATTCATGAGGACAATTGCTGTTATTTTGAGTCCAGATGCAGAGGTTTCCATTGTAGACAAACCTGTCAAGTCATGTTAAGTTTCCCTCTTTTATTTGCAGACGGATTTAGATGAAACCTGTCTCACGTCTTTGAACCCTTCGCTGTTAGGTTGATTTACATGACTCATCACTTCACAGCCAGTTTAGCACCTGTTCCTTCTCGCGTTATCAACAGCAGAAGCAAACATGATGTCTTTTCCACCATCAGCATACTATAGAACAAATGTGCTTGAGAAAGCGACACTGCACACTAACTCCAGCAGCCTGTTGGGGGGAGAGCAGTCAACCTGTGGTGTGATTAAGCAGGCGGCATTAGGGAATGTTTTTTTAATGCCTGCATGTGTGAGGTAAGTATTGCGTGTCTGTGGTTTGTCCCGTTCCTAGAAAGCTAAGTGTAACTTTGATCGCGTGGCCTCCTGTACTGTGGTCTCATCACACAGTCGCGGTGCCTCTGTCAGGGAGGTACCTGTCCTTCACCTTGGGTACCCGGTGCCCCGGATGAACCCGGCGCTGCCAGGCCCACGCACCGCGCACAGTCGGATGCTTGTGATCCAGTCTGACCGCTCTGACTCTGTCTGTTGTCAATTGTCTCTCTCCTCTTACTTACCCGTTCTCCTCTTCTCATACAAAGAGACGCGTCTCTTATCACACTTGTGGACGATGCTGAGGTCATCTCCTACACTGTCGGAACTGGCATGACTGTGCTATGCGCTGCCTCGCTGCCGAAGACACACACACATGAATACAATAACGATTGTTCCTGTTTCCTGCCAATGCTGTCATTATGCAGCTGCTGAATGAGATATGGTCTAGTTTCCATTGGTCAAAGACACACACACACGCGCTTGTACACATGGTTCCACACAATACAGTTCTAATATCTGTCTTTCTTCCTCTGTGTCTGTGTGATACAAACACACATATTTGTGTATGTGCTCACACATACATATTGCTGCCAGAACTCTCTGGCCTAATTCCTCCCTTATTGATGTGTCTGTCAGTGAAAGAGGCCCAGCACAAAGAGCTGCACTGGGTCTGTGTGTGGCTGAAGGGAACAAAGAGCAGTCTATTCCATGCCAGTTCTCAGAGCCTTCGGGAAACACTGCACAGGTTTGTTTAAGCTATGGACATACTTTTAGTTGCCCAACTGTATATTCATTGGATGTAGAGTGTCAAAGCGCACAGGCCAGACTGACCCAAGTTTGCAAAATTATTTATGCCAATGTTAGATTTTAATAGAGAGAAGAAGGACCAGTTGTCAAGCATTGCAGTAAATCACTAGCTGTTTGCCTGAGGCTTTACCTCCTGCTAAATATTTATGTTTAGTGATAGATTTGGTTTTCTAGCTTCCAACCCAGCTTGTTTGAATGAATGAAGGACATCCTTCACTGTACTTAGGTGTTTGTCACAACATTCTGCATCCAGTGTAAATCTACTTTCACACATAGTTGTCACTGTCTGCAGAATGAATGTGTGTTGTTTTTTCTGCTGATCTCCCTGCTTTGGCTAAAGACAATGACAGCAGGACCAGACAACTGGCAGTTTAGCAGAATGGAATGAGCTGCGACTGTGTAATTATGCAGTCAATGGGCAAATGTGACATTGTTCTGGAAGCCTCTTAACACTTTTTTCCCCACTTCTGACAATATTGTGACATTTTGCTGAGTCACTGCGGCTTCTTTCCCCAGCGGTCAGTGACACCTGCCTATCAGTGATGATCAGTGATTTGTTCCTGTAGTGGACTTGGCTCAAATAGTCCAAATACATCTATTTACTATCAGAGTTTGTGGTGTTGAAAAGTAAAGACAAAGAGGATTTTAAATGTTAAACCATTTCAATTCAGATTAAGAACCTATTTCTTGTATTTTCTATTGTGTGTTACATATGCACGCAGTCAAAATAGACTAAGGCAATTAAATAGTTTTAGGACAGGACAGTCCTCATTTAAAGACCCATCTGTTTTTTCTTTTGCGTCATCACCTCTTTAAGGTGTAATGACAAACCTTGCTTAGATCTAACAAAGATGCAGGGATGTACACAAGCATCCACAGCAAGTCTGACAATAAAGCTTTGTGCACTAAAGGCTCCTAAAAGCGGATTTAGTTCAAATATAAAACCATAGGCAATCAAGAAAACATGCCATCCACCGCTGGGATCAACCTGGGGATGACGGAGGGGATTTACAGACGCAGAGGGAGGGATGGGCACTGCAGCATCCGCAGGGCTTCGGGTTCAGCTTCGGCTTTAGGACACGATTAATTCAGGTCTGTCCGTCCAGCAGCTCCAGACCAGCAAAGCGCTCGGTCATCAGTAATCTCACCGCACGCGCCGTTAGAAAACGCTGACTATTAGCTACCGTTTACCGCTGGGGGAACATGCATGTGTACACGATTACGTTACACACGGCTGCACACCAGAAATGCTTCTTAGTGCACTCATAAAAATATGCATGTCATTCTCTATCATATCATCATCACTAGTGTTTTAGTTGTTTTTATACTGGGCTTTAAAAATAAACCTCACAAAAAAGGAAAAGATACACAGGCAAGAAACAAATACACAGTGACACTAAATAGTAGAACACATTTTTGTAAGTGTACTAACACATGATAACATCAGGTTGGCAGAAGAACGTCTCCCAGCTGGACTCACTAAGAACCCGGAAGTAGCTGTGTTCCTGTCCGTAGACTCTGGCTAATGGATGACAGAGTGAATATCTTGATTGCACAGACCTGTTCATCACCTGCTCTCCAGCCCCCACATGCTGTGATTGGCAGCTCCACATTAACATTCATAGAAACAACATGCTGTAGTTAGAATATGGAACGCTCGTCCCAGGCTTTGAATATTCCTGCTTCACAATGTGAGCAGCCACTGATGCTGGCGGCAGGCTGGGCCTGTCTGTCTGCTTGTGAGTGAGGTGATCACTTCTCCACCAATACGCTTCCTTCTGGCACAAGACAGCTTGTATTTTATCAGCTGTGCTCTCTGGGCTGCAGGAGGTGATCATTGCTCTGTGTTTGAGATGCTGCACTGTAGGTCATGACCAGCGTCAAAACTATCTGAGTATATGTTGTAGTTATCTTCTGTTCAGTATTCTTAGGAAGTTCACAGTTTATCAGTGAGTGTGTTCAAGTTTTGGAGTTTAAGAATAATTTGTCTCTTGCAGGTAATCGTCCTGAGTGAGTCACACTCGACTGACAGCTGGACTGATGGTAGGTAGGTTTTTGCTCTTTAATGTGAACCATTATTTGCTACTCATCTGTTCTGCTCTGCGTGCTTTTACTCTTTACATTAACTTCACTGCATTCTTCACGCTGTGGATTAGCTCCATTTTTCATATATCCCGTTTGGGGCTTGATTTCCTTTTTTATGAGTTTTCTCATGACACATCGCCCTGAGTCAATGTGGAGTAATTCAGAGAACTACCACCACTGTTACTGATGCTGCCTGTCTGAATGCATTCGCTGATGATGGGGCGTCTATCAAGTACTATACTGGATATAAATGACTAATTCAAAGTTATTTCTCGATTTACATTAATACATTAATAACCTTATGCTGTTTGTGTGAAATATTCGGAAGTTCAAAAGATTCAAATGTTTTTGAGATACAGTGAAAACTAGTGACTAAATATCTCTGGATTTTGTCCTAATCAGCTTCCTCTCTGTTTGTACTAGAGCAGCATGGCTACTTGCTCCTGACTGAAAGATGCATGCTCCCTGATTGAATTCATCCACGCCTGCCACTAAGGTGATCCAACCCTCCATCACATGTCAAGACAATCCCATGTCCAGTTCCACTGTTCTCTGTGTTACTCTACTGTACTCTAGTCTTCTCTCCTCCACAGTGGTTGTCCTCTTCTGCATGCCTGACCCTACTGTTAAATCCAACAAATCCTCCCACCCTTTCACGAGAGGTCAGCAGGGTCATATGCAGCAGGGGAACAACAGTAACAGGCAGCCAGAGCGGGTAGGCCCGGGGTTGAACAGGGCTTTATCACAGTCAGGGCAGATGAGCCAGAACGCCAAGGAAAGCATGGGGGTCATTGGCCAGGGACTGAAGCAGCTGTTCCACCAGCAGCGGAAGCGCCTTTCCCTCTCTCGTTCCACCATCACCTCCATGTCCTCCTCCTCATCTTCCTCTCTAGTGTCAGCAGGTGGCCCCTCCCCCTCCGCCCCTGAGGATGCCCCGGGCTCCTGTCCTGACTCTGACCCCGTATGTGCTCCTGTGGTTCCTTCTGCAGCTGGCCAGGGCTCAGCCACAGTGGGCAAAATGAGGCGTGGAAGCAGCCTACAGAGCCGGCGCAGCAAGGGGTCTGGCTCAGGGTCTGCAAGTGGTGATCGCGATCCCATCCTAAGAGGTAGCCCCCAGGCCCCACATCGCCGCTACACACATGATCCGCAGCATCATGTCCCACGGCCACGCTCCTCGTCCACCACCGACACCACAGCCAGCAGCCCCACTCCTGGATACATCAGCAGTGATTTAGTGTTGTCATCAGGATACCAGTCCACAGAGGAGACAGACAGGGTAAGTAACAGCCACCATGGCTCCTGTCATGCGCAGGTCTATATGTGCTTTCTGATTTATTGGTGTCAGTAGTTGAGGTTCACCTTGTGATCACTGTCAATCAGGGCACATCAGATAAAGACCAAAACAACTTTGGTTTGAGATTAAGTCCTTTTCTAACACAAAAAACATTTGTCACATGACTATAGACAGATCGTAACATATATGTAAAAATGTACTACTGCAGACTGTGCTGCATATTTTCACATTATGAGCCAAATATGTTACATTAAACCCAGTTTAGTTTGCTATAATAATTAGGATGGAGCAGAGCTTTCTGTGTTGGGTTAATCAAGTCCAATATCTAATTCCATTTTAGCGTCACCATTCCTCCAGCTGCATCTGCAGCTTAGAGCAGAGGACTAATCTGCGTAACGAAGAGAATTAAGAGAAACTACAAGTGCTACGAGGAAGTAAACAAGTGAAATGAAGTGAATGCTCTTGTTAAAGACTGCAAGACACAAATACCAAATGTGTGACTTTTGTCTTATAGCTTTACTTACTGTAGTGATCCTCAGACTGGCGTTAGTTTTGTCTTCCACCAGAGGGCACTGTGGGACCAGCAAGGCTTCATCACAGGCAGTGGGCTCAGCTCCTTTGAAGGCTGTGTTTGCTCAAACACTCACGGTTGCTGTAGGTCATTGCAAGGAATTAATAGCAGTGTGTTACAGAGTGAAGAAGTGGAAGTTGCTGCCTGTCTTAACTGACAGCTGTAGTATGTGATCTAATTTGGCAGCCCTCTGTGTGTCCTCACCTGGAATGATGTAGAAGTTCTGAGAGCCAGACCCAGATTGTTTGACCTTGGCAGAAATGAAACCGGGCTCCTTAATTTCTAGCTACAGTGACATCAAGTCTTTGCTCTGCAGGATGCTACAGCGGTGGCATTAAGGTCACACAAATGGTTGTCCTTGGTTACACTACGCCCTGCTTGGGTTGCCATGGAAACATTGTGGTAACCTTGAAGGTGTGTGACATCCTGCTGTAAGGTTAGACTGGTGGTTGGATGGATGTGTCACATCATTGTCATTTCATATGTACATTCTTTCTTTCTTTTTCTGTCTTTCTATCTTTCTTTTCTTTTCATCCATTCTTACTACACTGCCCTTTCTCCCCTTTCTTCCTTCTTGTCTGCCCCCCCACCCCCCGTCCCTGGGGAGACTTAACACAGACAGTCAGCTGGTCCCTCCTCCTCTCCCATCTCCCCTATCTTCTCATGAACTGCTGCCTGCTACTCACCCCACCCTTCGACTCACTGACAGGAAGCAGGAGGCAACCTTGCTTCGTCCTAGATGAGTGAGAGCTGAGCACAAGCTCTGTGTGAATGTGTTACCCGTGCTGATTTCACAAGAGGAGGGTGTGTATTTGTGTTGGTGTGAAACCTCATTTTTGTCTGCATTACAGATCTGTGTAGTGGAGACTGTTTGAGCTTTTGCAGCCATCTGGTGTGAGCGTCTTTTGTGAGTGACTGTATCTATGAGGGAATGCGACAGTTCAGGGGATCACTGTGAATATGAGTGGGGAGCAGCACAGCTGAGCTGCCTTTATCCCTGCTCTCTCTCTCTCTCTCCTTCCTCATCTTCTCATTTGTGTTTGCATAGTGAAGCGGTGTGTGCATATGTTGTTTGGAGAGCAGAGCAGCATGTGTGTCTTCATTATGTGTGTGACTGTGGACTGTACTTTGGAGGGCTAGGAGTTGAGGAGTAGAGCAGGGGTCCAGCTGTGGCTTCGCCAATTAGTCAGGATGGTGCAGCGCTTCAGTCTCCGTAGGCAGTGCTCTAAGGTAAGCTTAAAGCACACCAGCTGTTAAATTCATCAAATATGTGTATTTTTGCTTTAGCTCTATTTAATTACTAAATTTATTGTCTTTATTATGCTTACGTGGATATTTTTCTATTGTTTCTCTCTGTCTTGTGTTTACTGCTGCTCAATCAAAGCTTCCTTTACTTGTACAGAACGTTTTTTTTTTCTCGTCTGTCTTTGCTCTCCATCCCACTTTCACTTGTTGTGAAACAGTAACTCATGCTGCAGCAGTTAGAGCAATAGCCTGAATTTTCAATCTGAGCCGTCGCCAAGGGACACGATTATTAGTCAAGGTTACGTTTGGTTATTATTGGCTGATTGGGGCGCGTTTAGCACCTTAAGATGATCTACTGCTATCTAACTGGAAACATCTGTGTCTCATTCTGTGAATATTTGTGTGTCTATACTTGCTTTTAACACCATTTATATCTGAAGTGCTGCTGTTGCTCATTGCCCTGTAGTTTTGGTAAACACAAGCACAGGAGCTCACGGTCGAACCTGTGCATAATCAAACAAGTGAGTTTCGGCAGCAGCGAGCCAGAGGGAAGATGAAGCAGGTGCTTCTGTCCACACAGAGGTGAAGTCATCACATTGCTCTGTTTGCAGACTACCAGCCTAGAACTAATTGTTTTACAGGTGTGTGAGACATGTGCTATTAGGCTTTATCGGGTGATACGGTTGCATTAAGGTTCTGTATTATTAAGTAACATACAGTAAAACCACTAGTGATGGATTTGTGGCCTGTGGTTTGTATTGACTTAAGGAGAAAACCCCTAAACATGTGGATCTTGTTTTGCTTTCTGTTCTATTTCCTCCTTGTTTGTCGTCTCTGTCTTTTTGCAGACAGACCAAATCCTTTCCTTCTTTTAGTGTGTGTGCTTCCTTCTTTCCTCATGAGCCTTGCATACCTTTCCTTTAGGGTGCTATGCTTGTACTTTGGACTCTGAACTGTGGCCAAAAATCTCAGGTTCTGTATTTGCACAGGTTTACACATACAGGACTACATCAACTACCTTCTTTCTTTTCATTTTGTGGCTACAACCTTTTGTCTGTTCTACCTTGTGTCTGTTTTTAGCTCTCATTCTTTTCTCATCGTTCCTCTTGTCTGTGTGTAGTACACAGACAGAGGAGCTGGTGGCCCATCTCCATGGTAACTGGCTGATGTTCAAAGGGGGCAAAGAGTCTTAACCCAGCTGAAAGTCCAGAGGTCCATCATCTGATCCCACACCTCATGTGTGGTGTGTGCTGTGTGGTGGAGTCATAAACAACCATTTTAGATTTCACACCTAGACAAATAAGTTGAAATGGCACTCTAATAATAGTTAAAATTACTTTTAACGTCACGTTAAAGTGACATAAATTTGATGCCAGTGCTGCCACAGTCAGTTTACAGACCTCCGTGGCTCCTCACTCCTTCACTTCAAAGGGAACAAAAAAGTAAATAGATAGAAATGTTTGTTGTGCCATGAAAATCAGATGCACGTTCTTCTCCTTTTTCTGTGCATGAATGTGTGTGTGCTTGCATGTGTCTTTATGCGTGCTTTCCAACTCTCCACCCAACTGTTTGTGGTCCCTTTGGAGCATAGCCAGCCTGTTTAATTAGGTTGTTGAATATTCATGTGATTATACATATAGGCCAACGCCCTCATCCGGTGCTGGCTGCTATTAGCGTTCACAGCACTGAGAACCCGTTAGGCCACTATGTGCACATGCAAACACCACAGCTTTACAGGATGTGATTGTGTGAGAGGATGCCCAGTACAGATATACAATAGGGAGCTGGGGCCAAGTAACGTGGGTGTAGGAGGGAAGGGGCGGACCGCCTGGATGGCATAAGTAATGAAAGAGGAAAACAAAGCTGTGAGGTGGAAGGCAGTTTTTTAGGTCTCTGGTCTGGGTCTGTGTGAGGAAGGACCTCTGTGGGTTACTACTGCCTTCACTGTTGCTATTAGACAGATGTTTGAACCAGAGCTGGAGACGTTTAGTTTTCATTGACGATTAATGTATCACACATTCCATTTTTCATTTACATGAACTTATTTGAGAATATTTCACAGTACCTGTATAACGATATTCACCTGGTTGTATTCACCAAATAGCATTATTACCTGATGTAGTTACTTTAAAAAATTTTTGAGGCAGCATTTTGTTCTCTGGATTAATATTAACTAAATTAGCTGCCAGCACGTGAACTTTTTGTGCATATGTCAGCAGTGAGTCACTATGGATCATGCCTGGTGTGTTTATTCTTGGACTGCAGCTGGTCCTTCCTCTGTGTGTGTGTGTGTGTGTGTGTGTGTGTGTGTGTGTGTGTGTGTGTGTGTGTGTGTGTGTGTGTGTGTGTGTGTGTGTGTGTGTGTGTGTGTGGACAGTAGTGTTGGCAAACGTGTCTCAGTGCTGTTTTCTCAGCTGTTGCTAAATTGTCACATTTTTGGACACTGAGGATGTTACAGCCTGACCCACGTGCTCCTCTTTGGCTGGATAGATTTCTATTCACTTGCTCTGACAGTAGCAACTTTACATTCTAGCTCTGAAATGACGCCCTTCACTGGCTTCCTCATGTTGTCAAACTATATCACCTTGCACTGAGAAAATGATTTGTTTGTTCTTCCCCTTCTCTGTCTGAGTAACCGTTAGAATGTTTTCTAAGGGAAATTGCTCTGTCTGAGTAAAGTCAGAGACACATGCTTCTGGTCTGTGCCACACCCTCAGTATAAATCACTGGTCTGACTTTGGTAAATAATGGATGAGAATATAGATTGCTGAGCTCAGCTCTGCTCCACTGACCCACTTAGCACACACACAAATTTGATCACAACCTTTTGGGAATTGTGATGTTTTGAGTAAAAACAACAGAATCAATAAAATTTGTATCCTGCCTCCATCATCATCACACTAAAAGAGAGACTGCTGAGAACTCTGCAGACTCATGACACGGGTTCGAAAGGCAGCCATCTTTCGCCAACCCACAGACATAAACCATTCATGAGCTGCCATTATCTGCTGTTGCCTTTGTCTTATCGTTACTCACTCCTGTCTTCACATTATATAACCACATTCACCGCCCTCACTGTAGTCATTTCTGCAGTTTCTTTGCATGCCATATCCTTTTTTCCTCTCTGTTCACAGTATCAGCCCACAAGACACCTGTGCTTTGAGTTGACTGTCCCATCAGGTCTGAGCTATGTTGGATACAAGGCTGCACATCTTCAAGTAGGAGGATTGATAATGAAAGAATTTAATAAAAGACACAGGCTTATTGACAGGAAATGATGCAGTTAAAAACAACAGTAGCAAGATTCACTTGCTATACATCAGGTGACACACATTGTGTAGCTGAGTTTGTGCTCTAGGTCCCCCTGGTGGACTGAAACGGTAGTCTTCTTGTATTAAACAACAATCTGGATTCTTTGCTGAACCAACCTGGGTCATCATTAATCCTAAAATGTCTGCCTGTCAGAGGGAACCTTAATGATGAGGCTGATTTTCCTGTTACTATTGTAAACGTGCATTTTGAGAGCTAGCCCCAGTCTGAGGCAGCCACAATAGTTTTGTTAGATAATCTGATTGGGCAGCGAGAGAATGCCCTCTAAGATCTCTGTTAGATAATAGCCTCTAATACTGATGAAGCCTCCTATTAGTCAAATGTCAGGCCTTATTAACTGTTATGAAATCCTTTGCTTCACAGTGTTCCAGTTCTCACAGCAAAGTCTCACTAAAACTTCACAGACCCCTTAAATTTTAGTAAGTGTGTAGAAAGGTCACCAGGGGGTCACCATGCATGCTGTTTTGTTTGGGAGAAAAGGACGAGAAAGCTGAATAGATGCCAGAGCAAATAATCGTTTGGTGCCAAAAATCTGGGACTGTTTGTTCGACATTCTTCATCTTCCTGCTTATGAATAGAGTGGCAGTGTTGGGGCCTGTGTACCACCCTGTGGTATTGTGCAGCATCTAGCCAGACCAATTCTGCATTTTGAGTTGGTGCCCTTTCTGTTTCCATGTTACATAACCAAAATGGGATGAGTATAAACAGGAGCAGCCTCGACAAACTCAGTTTCCAACTATAGACAGACTTTGTGTGATTTCTCTACAGAGCAGCAGTGGATATCTGAGGCTGGTTCCTGTAACAGATAGATGAACCCAGGAGATAGTGATCCTGTCTCTGTCCCCTTTAGTGTATTTATCTGAGTTGTTCTAAACGTGTGAGCATGTGGTGGACCGACTGGGGGTCTATATCTGTGTATGGAGACAAAGATGTAGTTGCACCTTGCTGTACTGACCGTTGATCATGACGGAGTGACGATTGTCTGGACTTAAGCAACCATTTAATAGATTTTTCCTGTATATTAGTTTGAATTGCACACAAGATGACTCAGGACTTATACATGTTGAAGACACTTTTTAAAGAACTAATGTAACGCTTCTGAGGTTCAGGTTCAGGTTGAAGCTGAAGGCACCTTCTGTCGGTTCTACGTTGTTTGTTTTGCTTCCTGTCTGGTTCTTGTTGATGCCAATACCAGAGATAATCCACGCTCTCCGACCTCACTAGTCATAATAGGCTCTGTGTATGACGTGATTTATATACCTGCTTAACAGGGCCATTGATTCCTCCCATGCACGGACCAGGAAGTGGTCAGTCGGTGTTGGACACAACTTTTTGGGAGAGTGCATTGTTCAAACAGGCCCGAGCTGCATGTCATGGTTATCTACTCTTGACTTATTTCCAATTCCCGCAGACAAAGCGCCTGCTTTTCTGCTGTTACATAACATCTTTCACCCTTAAGTCTGGCCGAGTGTAACCTCATCACAATCACATGGAAAGAACTGAGATACGCGTTCTCAAAGGTTTGGTAAATGCTATACATATGCAAATATACAATTCTGCACCCCAAAAACCATTTAGTTGTATAAAATCTTCAGATATAGAGTTAGAGCATATATATATATATATATATATATATATATATATATATATATATATATATAATATATATATATAATATCTATATATATTATATATATATATCTATATATATCTATCTTATCTCTATATATATATCTCTATCTAAATCTGTATCTATCTCATATGTATCTATCTCGTCTCTCTATTCTATCTCTCTGTATCTATCTCTCTCTCTCGCTCTCTCTCTATCTTCTCTCGCTCTGTCTCTCTCTCTCTCTCTCTATTCTCTCCTCTCTCTCTCTCTCTCTCCTCTCTCTCTCTCTCTATCTCTCTCTCTCTCTCTCTATCTCTCTCTCCTCTCTTCTCTCTCTCTCTCTCTCTTCTCTCTCTCTCTCTCTCCTCTCTATATCTCTCTCCCACACTCTATTCTCACCCTCCGCGGGTGGTCTCATCCACTTTCCAAGCTCGGGTCCTCTACCAGAGGCCAGGGAGCTTGAGGGTTCTGCGCAGTATCCTTGCTGTTCCTAGGACTGCACTTTTCTGGACTGAGATTTCGGATGTATTTCCAGGGATCTGTCGTAGCCACTCCTCCATTTTGGGGTCACAGCCCCTAGTGCTCCGATCACCACAGGCACCACTGTGGCCTTCACCTTCCAAGCCTTCTCCAGTTCTTCTCTGAGCCCTTGGTATTTCTCTAGTTTCTCATGTTCCTTTTCCTGATGTTGCCATCGCTTGGTATTGCCACATCCACCACTACGGCTTTCCTCTGCTCTTTATCCACCACCACAATGTCTGGTTGGTTCGCCATTACCATTCTGTCAGTCTGGATCTGGAAGTCCCACAGGATCTTGGCTCGCTCGTTCTCTACCACCTTGGGAGGTGTTTCCCACTTTGACCTTGGGGTTTCCAGTCCATACTCCGCGCAGATGTTCCTGTATACTATGCCAGCCACTTGGTTATGGCGTTCCATGTATGCTTTGCCTGCCAGCATCTTACACCCTGCAGTTATGTGCTGGACCGTCTCTGGGGCCTCTTTGCACAGTCTACACCTTGGGTCTTGTCTGGTGCGGTAGATCTGGGCCTCTATGGCTCTGGTGCTCAGGGCCTGCTCCTGTGCAGCCAGGATGAGTGCCTCTGTGCTGTCCTTCAGCCCAGCCCTTTCAAGCCATTGGTAGGATTTGTTGAGATCAGCCACTTCAGTTATGTTCCGGTGGTACATCCCGTGCAAGGGCTTGTCCTCCCATGATGGTCCCTCTTCCAGCATCTCATCCTCTGTTCTCCACTGCCTGAGACATTCACTCAGCACGTCATCTGTCGGGGCCTTATCCTTGATGTACTTATGGATCTTGGATGTTTCATCCTGGATAGTGGCTCTCACGCTCACTAGTCCTCGGCCTCCTTCCTTGCGGCTAGCGTACAGTCTCAGGGTGCTGGATTTGGGGTGGAACGCTCCATGCATGGTGAGGAGCTTTCGTGTCTTAACATCTGTGGTCTGTATCTCTTCCTTTGGCCACCTTATTAATCCCGCAGGGTATCTGATCACTGGCAGAGCGTAGCTGTTTATTGCCCGGGATTTGTTCTTGCCATTGAGCTGGCTTCTTAGGACTTGCCTTACTCGTTGGAGGTATTTGGCTGTTGCCGTATTCCTTGTTGCCTGTTCAAGGTTGCCGTTAGCCTGTGGTATTCCAAGGTACTTGTAATTGTCCTCAATGTCTGCTATTCTTCCTTCTGGGAGTGAGACCCCTTCTGTGTGGATTACCTTGCCTCTCTTTGTCACCATCCTCCCACATTTCTCGAGTCCGAATGACATACCAATGTCCGAGCTGTAGATCCTGGTGGTGTGGATCAGCGAGTCGATGTCTCGCTCACTCTTGGCGTACAGCTTGATGTCATCCATGTAGAGGAGGTGACTTATGGTGGCCCCGTTCCGGAGTCGGTATCCATAGCCAGTCTTGTTTATTATTTGGCTGAGGGGGTTCAGACCTATGCAGAACAGCAGTGGGGACAGTGCATCTCCTTGGTATATGCCACATTTGATGGATACTTGGGCAAGTGGCTTCCCATTGGCTTCAAGGGTGGTTCTCCACAACCTCATCGAGTTTGCAATGAAGGCCCTTAGAGTTCTCCTTCATTATCAAGATCGTTCGCCCTTCGGTTAGCCATTCAGGGTGAGTCCCATCCCTTAGCAGCTGGTTCATTTGTGCTGCCAGGCGCTCATGGATTGCAGTGAGCTTCTTTAGCCAGTAGGCGTGGATCATGTCAGGGCCAGGTGCTGTCCAGTTTTTCATACCTGAGACTCTATGTTGGATGTCTGCCACTGTGATAGTCACTGGATTCTGTTCAGGGAGGTTGCTGTGGTCTTCCCTCAGATCCACCAGCCACTGTGCATCACTGTTGTGTGATGCCTCCCTTTCCCATATACCCTTCCAGTACTGTTCAGTTTCCAGCCTTGGTGGGTCTGCTCTGTTGTTAATACCCTGCCATTGAGAGTACACTTTCGCAGGTTGTGTTGCGAACAGCCGGTTTATTCGTCTGGCTTCGTTATCTCTGGTGTATCTCTTTAGGCGGCTGGCCAAGGCTTGTAGCCTTTGCTTGGCAGTTTCGAGTGCTTCAGGTATGGTCATCTGGCTGTACCTCTTGGGCATCAGTCAGAGAGAGAGAGAGAGAGAGAGAGAGAGAGAGAGAGAGAGAGAGAGAGATCTATGTTTTTTTTGTTTTTAATTACTCAACTCAGCTTTCATCTAGCACCAATCCAGCCTGGTTTTGATTGCACACCAGGCTATTAACATGATGACAACGTTTGGCTAAAAATTACATACAATTGGTCATCAACTAGCTGTGTTTGTAGAACACGCACAACTCAACACACATCTCTCTGAACAAATTTAGAGTCTGCAGAGACATCATATTCAAATAGGACATTTAGTTCTAGTTCATGTTTTTCATCAGTCATTGGGCTTAATGTTCCATA
Source organism: Betta splendens (assembly GCF_900634795.4). Classification (NCBI taxonomy): domain Eukaryota; kingdom Metazoa; phylum Chordata; class Actinopteri; order Anabantiformes; family Osphronemidae; genus Betta; species Betta splendens. The sequence goes on along the minus strand of NC_040887.2, from coordinate 1,748,866 downwards.
ATTTCCAAACACAAAGATCGTCCTTGTAAGACTTAAAGCCTCAGCTGTTCATTCTTTGCCCTGATTGTGAGCAACTAATAAAGCACTAATGGGGTAAAACCTTCCTCTCTCAATGGTCAGAGCAGTAAACCTCCCTCTGAGCTCCTGCCTTTGTGAGGCCACTCGTGCTATTTAAAGTATGTTATTAGAGGCAAATAACGCGGGTGTAAAGATGCCCTGAGTCACTGTGAACGCCTGGACTGACAGGAGCTGCTGGGGGCCACTTGGCCTCCATAGGAGACGTGATGCTGAGAGCAATGCAAGGAATGTGTCGTATGTGTTTAATGTCTGAGAGGAATGTGTCAGTCAGAAGATTCCCCCACACTATGGGTGGCTAATGACTGACACCACCTTATGAGGGATTTAACTTATGATCACAGTAGGTAGAGTCCTGAAGGCTAAATGAATAACCGGTTGCTAGGAAATAGAATGAGTATAGGAATAAAACTGAGACACTACAGTGGCATAATGTTGCTGGTTGGACTGGATTCCACTGAGCTTTCTCCAAGTGTCATGTAAATGGTGAAGCTGGTTTTTACATTTGATGGCTTTAGAGATTAGACCTGATTTCAACAGGTAGAGAACACAGATTACTCTGCCATGCAAACGCAGAACCAGGTCACTAATCGGATTGTTCGAGTGCGAATGTGCGTAACAAAAGCTGAGACTGTCTGCTCACACACTCCAGGTGCCGCTGCATCAAAGGCAGGGAGCCATCGGACGTCGGCGAAAAAGGAATTAACGCGTTGCTTTGTGTTTGCACTGAGAAAGTGCTGAAGCTCCAACTACTGTAAGCCAGAGGAGGAACCAGAGGAGGTTTCTGCTGCGTGTGCAGGATCTGCTGTAACCTGCTCACTGGACAGAACCTCTCTGACTGATCGTCAGGAGTTTGCTGAGGCCAAACCTACACTAGAGCAATGGAGTCATTGTTTTATCCTAAATCCTGCCATCGCTGTCTGCCTCTAACAGTTGTCTGCTCACATACTTACATGCTCATACGTACGCTAGAGGAGCATGCTGAACATTTGACTGAAAACATTCTATGTACTCCACATACAGAATGTGCAGTGTTTTCATTGGCAGCCTTATAATCTTATTTCAGCATTAAACCAGATGCTTTACGTGTTTAGCTGGAGCAGAAACCACGGCTCTCTAAGCTGACACAGTTCAGGGAGTTTAACGTATGTCACGGTGAGAGACGCTGGTCGTTAGCGCAGGCAGGCAGCGGAAGGTGAATCATTACAGCGTGATCACTCAGGAAGCTGATTGGTTGTGACGGTCCGGTCGTGGTAATTGAAAGTTGGGAGAGGAAGCTTTTCTTCCTTTTTCTCTCCCTGAGCTGTAACCACTGTTGTGGAGCTGAGCTGAGGGAGGGCCCCCTCCCTCCCTCCCTCCCTCCCTCTCCCCTCAGCTTTCTCACAGCCCCTTTGCTCCCTCGCTCACTCCGGGTCCCTTTCAGTGACAGATTCTGGTGGGTTCTGTTTTTTTCGCTCCCTCACATCCGTTCTGAGGGTGTCTGCCTCTTTGCTCCCTCTGAGGATATTATGGCTGATGGACGCTTTGTACATCTAACTTCACAGTAAACGCTTCCTCCTTTTAAACCTGAGTCTTCATCCAGTTAACTGCCTCGACTCTGTTTAGAGCAAACCTGCTTCAGAAGGACGCTTTGCTCCAGTGGAGTCTTTGCTCTCCTGCTAATTCATGCAGCCTGTGGGAGTCAGGCTTTTTGAAGCCCCTGTATCCACAGGCCCTCTGTGGTGGACTTTGGAGTGTGTGCTTGGATTGAAGCGTAGTCATGGGCTTTGAGGAACTGCTGATCTGTAAACCAGCAACCATCTGAAGCTAATAATAGCTTGGTTTTCATGGCTGGATGGACTGAGCACTCTATGGATTTTCGATATTCAGTTAGGCCAACAGCACCTCCTGCGAGCTGTAGCGTCCTTTTTGTCAAATGGGACCTTAGCCTGGGGGAGATTACATTAAATTGACTTCACTAAAAGTGTCTTAGGGGATGTGTGCTGTGCAGGGGCCACACGCCTTCTTCTCTGCTGGCTAGAGTCATCCCTCGAGCGAGACCCAAACAGATCAGACAGATAAACAGAGGCGACAGGAACCCGTCCAGCCACGTGCTATGGAGGTCATCCTAAGCCTGGTGACTGCCGAGACCTCGCCGCTTTCTGTGAGTGACCTGTTTAGAGTGTGTTACTCTGCCTGTGTGTGTGTTCATGCTCAGAATTATGAATTATGAATCCTTCTAGCACATCTCATTACTCTATTGAATTGATGGGATGTTTGTTCACCTGTGTGATACATGTGCAGTGTTTATTAGCAAAAGAATTACCCAGCGGTATTGGTGGAAACCTTAGTAAGTGCCCATCTCTAGTAGCAGAGTCCCAGCTGCTGCTGTTTCCTCCTTTTGGATGTGAACACAAACTGTGTTTTTCACTCTGATTTCCTGGTAAACGTGTTGCATGGCATCAGCTGCGTGTTCGTGATCATGAGTGCGTGTGTTAACTAAACCCTTCTCTGTCCTGCATCACATGGACTGGATCATTTTTCTACCTGTGCTCTACTGGATCCCCTCAAAGGCTAATGTCTATGATGATGTGGGAACTGAAGCATTAAGAAATGAGTAGCAGTAGAAACATACACTATGTCAAATGTTTAGTAATTAAATATAAAAATGAAGAAATAATATTAGCAGTGCACTTACATCACACTGTACTGTCGCCCTAACACGGTCAAGTGCAAACTGATAAAATCTTATCTCTACTGAACTGTCCTGGGTTCACTCCTCTGTCATGTCCTTGCTATGACAGACACGTTTGGATTCCAGGGTCAAAGATCTACAAACTAATCAGGGGTTCAGTTAGTCGAAGCCTATTAGCTTTGATGCACGAGTGAAGAAGTGAGAGAAGGAGAGATCGTAGAAATCAAGACGAGAGCATGTAAACGGCTTCACTTTGTTAAAAGTGGCTGGATTGGAACTTTAAACAGACATCGGGGCATGCCCTGGTTCCTACGTCCCCCGTGGATCCAAGGTCCTGTCCCTCATGGATATTGGACCCAAGATAAGCAGGTTTAGAGAGACTGTCACAGACTGTCACTGCACATTTCCCTTAGTCTGCAGAAGGCTGTGGAGGCTGTGATGCAGGCAGGAAGAGGTAGAAATAGCTTCACTTCCATGGTCCTGTCAGGAGAAACACAAGCTGACTTCACAGAAAGCTCAGAGAAGCACCATGCGAGGCCTAACCACTAACAAGGTACCGTACGCTTTGACCTACACACACCAGAAGCAACAAGCCGCCCTTGGCCACAGGCGCCGTAGGAGCTTGTGTGGAACCGAAAACAAAATCTTAGGAGTTTCAGATGAAATATTTATATTCCAAACAATCACAGCACAGCTTGATGCTGTGGTTTCTGACCTGCTGTGTTTACACAATACTGTGTCCAAGAATATTATGTAAGTTGTAACGCATAAGAAGTGATGGCTGATTGTGTGTCATTTGTAAACATGGATAAAGTACATCTTTAACAACTTAGCTTCCGTCACAGGAGAAAATGGGATTTAGATTGTTCTCCCTGACCTCAGGGTGGAGATGTCTATCAGTCTGTGGCAGGAAGCTGTGGCTCTCTGTTTCAGCTGCCCATCACTATAACAGAGCCTGAGTCATCTGACAGGACACACTGGATTTGTAAATATATGGAAAACAATAGCTAAGAAATGTAAACAATTCTGAAAAAATTAAGGGGCGGCGGTGGTGTGGTGGGTAGTACCGTCGCCTCACAGCGAGAAGGTCCAAGGGTTCGGTTCCTGGAGGAGTTTGCATGTCCTCCCACAGATAAAAATCATGCATTAGGTTGATTGGCTTCTCTCCACTGCCTGTGTGTGTGTGTGTGTGTGTGTGTGTGTGTGTGTGTGTGTGTGTGTGTGTGTGTGTGTGTGTGTGTGTGTGTGTGTGTGTGTGTGTGTGTGTGTGTGTGTGTGTGTGTGTGTGTGTGTACTGGGGGCCTCCCTGATCCCAGTCTGATCAGGATCTGCACGGACCTGCCTCCTGCTCAACTCACCTAACTTGTGAATCCACCAGTTGCCTGATAAAAGCCAGGTCAAACCTGAACCGTCTGTAAACTAATGTTAAACTTTCACACACTCTGTATTTACGGAAACAAACCCCCATCTCATCCTCTGAGCTGTCACGCATGTGCCCCAAATTCCAGTTCTCTAAAGGTGGTTCACAGAAGATCAGTCAGTGATCACTTTAATTTTTTTTTATATATCCATACTGCTTAATCCTATATGGTGCTGGAGCCTATCCCCGCTGGCTATGGGCGAGAGGACAGGTCGCCAGTCCATTACAGGGCAACACAGACAAACAACCATACACACACACACACACACACACACACACACACACACACACAGGTCTGTCACTTCCTGCTTCAGTGGCTCAGAACATCAACATGTTTGGCTCGGTGAACCCACAGGATATTAGCCTAATCCTTCAGCTCACCATCTTTAATTATATGCATGATTAGTTGTAGGAAAGCTCCAGCACTGGGGAATGACATCGCACACATGGCTTTACTAACTGGAAGGAGGATCGGGGTGAAGCATGTGTTGGCTGTGCATTGTAACATATCAGTTACCTGCATCTTTATAAAGTAGCATAACTGTGCAGTGACCAGACATAGACAAACGTGTGAGTCATCTGTAAAGCTGTCACCTCTGAGGAAACCACCTGATCTACCGTAATGCTTGTAGTATAAGATCAGAATGATGTAATTACTGTACATTTCTGCCCAATGATGACTTTTCTTATCACTCTGTCTAAAGCCTTCTGTTCAGGGGTTAGCTGGTCTATCATCACCTCATTTATCCATGTCATTATTCCAGTCGTCTCACAAGTAACTCAGACCAGACAAAATGAGAACGTCATCACATTCAGTCCCCGACCATTTGATTCCTTCAGAACCTACATGTATGAGCACATAAATGCTTTTGTTGTGAGCAGATCGTTGGGGTCTCTATGACGTCGCCTCTCATTTCCCTTCTGTTCCCTCCCAGTGGCCTATTTCAGTTCTCTGGTTCATGTCGTCATTATGGCTGCATCACAGAAGGATTTAAACGTAGCTTGTGGATGCGGTTCTGAGAAATTAACAAATAATGGCATGAAATGCCATGTAGAAACTTCCACATCTATAGTACCACACAGGAGTGTGTGTGTGTGTTGTGTGTGTTGTGTGTGTGTGTGTGCGTGTGTGTGCGTGTGTGTGTGTGCGCCCTTTTCGTAAAAAGATGCCGGACTGGTTTTTCTTGTCCTAAAGAGACTTCCAATGTGTCACATGCTTCGCTGGCTCTTTGTAAAAACAATCCAAACCTTTCCTATATTTGCTTTGATGGATGGTTTGCCTTTTTGTTGCTCATTCTTTCGTAGTTCATTCATTGTTTGTTGTTACAGGTCATGACATTATCTGTTACTAATACAACCAGTAACTAAGTTACATTACAATACATATAGTCATCATAACAAGATCCAATAGCACCCAGTAATTTAAAGGTTAACAATGTAGACGACCTCGAATTAGAGTAAGAGGGAAACAGTTTTTGAGACATAGCAGTAACTTGTTGTTGTTGTTGTTGTTGTTGTTGTTGTTGTTGTTGTTAAAAAAATTGCAAATGAAGCATTTCGATCTCTCGGAAAATGCAAAAACCCCTTAGATTCTATTTGTGGCGTCTTTGGATGATTGACAGCTGCCTGCAGCTCACGGGATGATGTCATCCCTCGGCTGAGGGGGAGGGGCGCTCAGTGGGGGCGGAGCTTTCCTCGGCACTGAGTTTCAGGTGCCGTTCAACTTTCGCGACTGTCGGTGGAGAGAGAGCGGGAGCCGCGTCCGGGAAACTTTAAGGAGTTCTGACTGACGGCACCGGACGGATTCACAGGTTTAACCTCAGCAGATCATGGAAATGATCTGACTTTGATGAAAATGCACTGGGAGCAGTTTCTCCGTTTGACCAATAGGAAGGTGAGCGTCGCTTTTGCGGCAGAATGTCACATTTCTGATAGTTTGAATTCGTCTTCCTTTAGACAAGCTCCGCTCAGAGATAATTCCTCTCTGGAGTTTGGGTGTTTCACCGGATGCGCGCTGGTTTCTGTTGCCGCTGATCCTGGGTTCGTCATCAGTTAGTCATGGTGACTCGCGCACAGGTGAACGTGCGGGGCTTTGTTGGTCCGTGTGTCGTGCGGGTGGTTGTCGCCTCTGTGTGTTCTCCCGCGGGGTCAGCTCGCTGCTTGGATCAGCTGCAGCAGTGTCACAGTGTTCTGGCTCCTTCCCTGAGGTGTTAGAGGGAAGGATTTTATCGATTTATCACCTGCCCAGGTCTGGTTGGAAGAACCAGTCAGTTTAGACGGTGTTTGATTTCTTCTCAAACATGTATTTGAAATAACAAAGCTCGAACTGAGTTAAAGTCCTGGATTAAACTCATTGCTCATAGTTTTTCTCTTCGTACCCGTTTCTGTGGTAACAGCAACTTATTTCTGCCACTTTCTTTTCTTTGTAAGTTCTTGACGTAAATAATAAAATCATCCGTCTTCCTATTTGACCGCATGTGGCTTTTAGCAGCTGCTTCAGTTTGACCCATTTCAAGACAAAGAAATGCAGAAGTTTCTTTTTTGTTGCATGTCAGCAGACGCTAAAATGCTTTTTTATGAGATTCACACTTTTTTTTCCTTGTTTCCACTTTTTGCTTATTTTTTCCACTTTTTACTATTTATTTGTTTTTTTTTTTAGTTTTTTTTTAGTTTTTTGTAACTCCCCACTCATGATCTCTCCTTCTAATTACCACCCAATCATCGTCTCTGTCTCCAGATTGACCGGCTGGAGGTCAGCGTGCTGGGCCAGACTTCGCTGGCTGTGTCATGTGGGGCGGAGGGTTCGCTGGCAGGGGCCGATGACGGCACCCCAGACCCTCAGCGCACCAAGCAGGCGATCGCTCAGCTGCAACAGAAGATCCTCAAGCTGACGGAGCAGATTAAGATTGAGCAGACGGCCAGAGATGACAATGTCGCAGAGTACCTCAAACTAGCCAACAATGCCGACAAACAGCAAAGCACACGCATCAAGCAGGTAAACAGGTTGAATGTGTGGAATTAATTAGCTTCTGTGAAGACGCCCGACACGTGTTTGCTCAGTTGTCTTTCTCTTGTCTCATTCGTTGGAGTGAATAAATAGCAGTGTAATAAAATGTGCATTACATTCACCAAGAAAAACCTGATTTCAGGTCTTCGAGAAGAAGAATCAGAAGTCGGCGCAGACCATCCAGCAGCTGCAAAGGAAGCTTGAGCACTACCACCGAAAGCTGCGGGAGGTGGAGCACAACGGCATTCCACGCCAGCCCAAGGACGTCCTGCGGGACATGCAGCAGGGTCTGAAGGATGTCGGCGCCAAGGTCACGGGCTTCAGTGAAGGTGTGGTGGACAGCGTGAAGGGAGGTCTCTCCAGCTTCTCTCAGGCCACGCACTCGGCCGCAGGGGCGGTGGTCTCCAAGCCCAGGGAGATCGCCTCGCTGCTTCGCAATAAATTTGGCAGCGCAGACAACATCCCCTCACTCAAAGACTCCCTGGACGACCCGTCGGTGGAGGACGGCGTGGCGGTGACAGGCGGACGTTCACTGGGTAGCGCTGGGCATCACTTCCAGTCCAGCCCCAAGTACGGCAGTGAGGACGACTGCTCTAGTGCAACGTCAGGCTCAGCAGGAGCCAACAGCACGACGGGGGCCCCCGGCGGCCCCCCCAGCTCCAAGGGCAACACACTGGAGAGGAGCCAGAGCTCCAGCTTGGACATGGTACTGCAGGAGGTGCAGGAGCTGAGGGAGGGTCAGGCAAGACTGGAGGAGAGCCTGGACGGCTTGAAGAGCCATTATCAGAGAGACTACACGCTTATAATGCAGGCGCTGCAGGAGGAGCGCTTCAGGTAAACCCACAGGAGGCGCCGGGCAGTGGAACCAGGGTTTAATAGCAGCTTAGAATCTGCGTATGAGAATCCTACTTTTATTGGGTGACAGCAGGCGACAGACGCACCGCCATGACTCTGTCCTCCCCGGTGTTATTTCATCCCTGGCTCAGCTTGACTTATAGACACAGACGTTTCTGTGCAGCCTTGTTTTTGTTTGTCTGTTAAAATACACACTCATTACTCCAGAATGTTATGACAAGATTATTAAGAGGCAGACTAACAATAGAAAACAGCTCACATAGAAAAACTGCATTTTTCTCCCTAAAATGTCCAACTTGGTCCAGAGTGTTTGTCCTCTAAGACCAAAATAACTGTGAACGCTATGTCCACTGTTCAGCTCTTTCCACCGCGCCTGCAGGGGATGCTCATTCATAAACCAGTCATGTTGCTAAACGACTCCTCTGGGACCCATCCTGATCACGACCCTGGGCAAAAATGGGCCCGAGTTGTGGCTGCAAATAAAAGACGTTGTTGCTAATAAATGTAGAGCAGGAACCATAGCACAAAGTCTGTATGAATTGGTTAAATGATGATAAAAATCTAGTTAGACGCATGTTTATGTTAACCCAGAGACAGTTACTGTAGGTTCTAGAGAAACCGACTCGGTCAAACACAAGGACAGTCATCTACCGTATCTAGTCCTAATCTCTGTAGTCCATCTAATTGGCTGGACCTGCCATGAGCAGCAGTATGAGGCCCTGGTCTCCTGCTGGCCGCTCCTCATTGGCATGTCTGATACCTCTGACTGCCTGGATTGGCCAGTTGGATCAGCTGATGAGTAAGCATATTCTAATCTTGTCAGGGAAGTCATCGGTTCAGTCTGGAGCCATGTGGCCGGATGCCTTCAGGCTGGATCTGCTAAATCCTGCACGTGTCTCTGCTCTGATCTAATTAGGCCACTGTCTCGCACGTGTGTGTTCAGGTGTGAACGTCTGGAGGAGCAGCTCAACGATCTGACAGAGCTTCACCAGAACGAGATCCTGAACCTCAAGCAGGAGCTGGCCAGCATGGAGGAGAAGATCGCCTACCAGTCATACGAGCGAGCCAGAGACATCCAGGTTGGTTCAGTCCAGGGAGCAGCACCACGACGAGCTCTGTTCCCCTGTGGTCTGCTCCGCTGTGCTGCAGCTTCACAGAGACACTTACTGATTAACTTCCTGTTCGTAGACTGGCGTGTCTGCTCAGACTAGACGTTAGTGGTTGAAAGCATTACATCACATGATTACACCATAAACACCAAAAGCTCAACTGAAAATATTGGTCTGCACATGGACACACTAATGAAAAACTTCATTTCTTTGTAAATGACTTCAATACACATCACTGCTTCACGTGTAAAGGAAGAAGATCTGCAGGTAAATTTACCCCAGGCTGCGTTTCATCTGTCCACCAGCAGAGGGTGGTAGAGGTCCACAGAATAGCTCTAAGACGTTTCTATCAAGTAGAAACATCCATTAATTGTACAGATTTTAAAGAGAGTGATGGTTGACAGTCAGATTGAACTATGTGCTTCTCGACATAGTTGTGATTATAACGCTCTTAATCAGAACAAAATGTGATGCAGTGAAGTTTCCACTGAGTGAGGCTTTAGTGACGGTGCCTTCACTGACCTCTGCTCCTGCAGGAGGCGTTGGAGGCGTGTCAGACCAGGATCTCAAAGATGGAGCTTCAGCAGCAGCAACAGCAGGTGGTCCAGTTGGAGGGGCTGGAAAACGCCACGGCCAGGACCCTCCTGGGAAAACTGATCAACGTGCTGCTCGCCCTCATGGCCGTCCTGCTGGTCTTTGTCTCCACTGTGGCCAACTGCGTGGTGCCCCTGATGAAGACGCGCTCACGCTCCCTGTCCACCCTGCTCCTCATCCTCCTCCTGGCCTTCCTGTGGAGGAACTGGGACGCTCTCTCAGGCTACACCCACCGTGCTCTGCAGCCTGCAGGATGAGCGCGTGCACGCGGCTCTGGTTCTAACTGTAGCTGCAGTCCTGCAGTCTGGGGGGGCGGCAGCCGTGGGAGCGGCGGTGTGGCCGGCACCGAAACTTCGGCTGAGCACTTTCCCGTCAAGCCTGGAATCAAGATCAAGTGGAAGAAACAGATTCCAGGGGAGAACAGAGATTTCTTTAGGAATGATGAGACTGTTTACATTTTAAACTGTTATTCCTCAGAACACAGCGTCGTTCTGTTTTTATCTTTTAGACTTTAATCAGTTATAATGTTATTATTTCTAATATTATTATTTTATTTTGAACCGTATTTTATTCAGTATCATGTAGCATTCTGCTCCCACTCTACTTGAAGGGGAGGTGAGTCAGGACACATCCAGTCCACTTGATGTGATGCTGTGGTTGATTCCTGTAGGACGAGAACTCGTTCTGAGCATTTGGGAGTTTTGGCTGAAAACCTTCCTGGGATTTGCTCCTTTTCTTGCTGTGATGAAATGTGTTCAGATTGAACACGTTGAAGGACTGACCATGTACAAGAGTTTCTGTGCTTCCTTAATAGCAGAGATGTGATGATTTTACTTATTTTGTTTTTAAGTAAAACCACAAAGTGTGTTAATTATGAGTTATGGGAGAAACACAGAATGAAACAGCTTTAAGAGGAAAAGCTACGAATGCTGCTCAACATACGGCACATGAATATGAAGAAGCCATGTTTGAAGTGCTGCAGTTATGAAGGAAGCGGGTTTGGCTTCAAACAGAAGGCCGCTGTGGGTCCCGTTCCCTGATAACTGCCTCTCACCCCATCTGATCAGGTTGGGTAGATGAGACCACTGGTGCGTTTCAGCTGCAGCTCGGCTGGAACTACTCTGCTGCTGCTCGTGATTTACTGTGCGAGTCGTCTCCACTGCCACGCCAGTCGAAGGCACACTGCCCCTATGTGACACTGAGCCCTTGTATTGTCCCTGTGACCTGTGTCCTTGGTTTCATAAGGACCACGAGTTGAGGCGTTAATCGCACAGTGCCAAAATGTAGTCAAGCCAGGGATGCCTGAGCATCCAAAGAGGGAGAACAGGGAGGTTCCTCAGCAGCTTCAGCTTCTTTGGCTCAGATCAGCGTCACGCCTCCATGTATCACTGTGGGAGACGGAACTTTCTCAAGGTAAATTGAAACTCCAGGTCTTTAGTTTTGTGCAAAGAATCCATCTTTGCCATCAAGGACCTGACAAATGACCTAACGCACTAAACAGTCGGCCCTCGTTTCATGCTGAGAAGCTGATTTGCTAACAGATAGTGAGATCGTTTGAAATGTACAGCTGCACTTTAGCACACTCCTAGATAACATGTAGGTCAGGCTGAGGCTTAAGAAACTTCTGATATAGACTTCAAAGGTTGTCATTGTTAAGACGATAGTCTTCCGTGGGATGAGAAGAGCTGGCTCAGGTCAGGATCACTGTCACTCTGTCTAAAGAGGACTTTACTTCCTTTCCTAACAATACGTGGTTGAACCTGCTTGTGGCAGGAGGTCAGTGCATTAATCTATTGTAGTTGCTGAGAGTGAGCTGACCTTTGACCCCAGCTCCACCACGCATTAACTCCCTTGATTTAGGGTCGTGTGCTGAGCCACCCAGTGCCTTCTGATGTCCTTTTCTAAGTGTGGAATAAATAAAATGCATTCCTGACTAATCTGTGTGTGTGTGTGTGTGTGTGTGTGTGTGTGTGTGTGTGTGTGTGTGTGTGTGTGTGTGTGTGTGTGTGTGTGTGTGTGCGCGCGTGTGTGCGTGTGTGTGTGTGTGTGTGTTCTAACTCCATCTGACCACTAGATGGAGGTATTTGGCTTTGCACGTCCGCGTCTCCTCGTGGCTGGGTCCAGTTTGTGTGAATGGTGTCTGAACGTGTCACTGCTCATCACTGCGCAGGTTGGTGCGAGGCCTTCACTCTAGTCTGATGCCAGGAGTGCGAGGGGCCCCGAGGGACAACACGTGCGTTAGAACGCACCCTTTTTCCCTACTTTTGCTGCATTTTCCTTCGCGCTCTCTTTAAACGCACGCATCCTAATTCCGTTGGAACGCTGCGTTTGACGCTCCTCGCTCCTCGATGCTGACGGTTCTGACCCACTGAGCCGCGTCCCCGCAGGACGTCACGGAGCACACGCCCACTCGCTGCCTCCTCGCGCGCACACGCGCAGCCTGCGGGCCGCTGGCGGTTCATTGTCGCCGTGCGGTGGGGGTCATTATGCACTTTATCACTGCGCTTTCGCTCCTTCTCTGCGCCGCCACGTTTGATGCGCATGGCTGTGCGCCAGGGCAAACACGGGGCGCACTTATCTGCCCTCCTGAAAGCTGCAAGCGGCGACGGGGAGAGCTGCGAAAGGCGAGAGCGAGTTTGTCCCCAGAGAAGTGCACGATAAATGGGCGCAGGCGATTCTGCATGATTTAGCATCAACTTTAATTATTGCACGTATTCAAAGATAACACTTGTGGCTCGCCTGATTTATGCGCTGCCTGACGCGTCCGTGGTCGTCTCATTACTGGGAACATTTATTTCCATTCAGAGATGTGAACATATGCGCACCCAGGCTCAGAAATGCTAACCGTATTCGTGCATTTTTAAGTAGGGGCGCATGTGTTGCGCTTGAATATTTATGAGGTAACGCGCGCAAAAGAGGCTGTTGGATAGATGTGAATGTCAAAAAGCGGAAAGGTGCGCGGATGTGCCCATCTGGTAGCACTTTCACGGTGCTTACCGGGCCGTATGTGCCCAACAAGGAGCCCGAGGATCTGCAGAACTAATCCAAGAGCCGGGGAACCGGGGAGCACAGGAGGTGGGCCTGTGACCCGTCATTAACCCCGTGATGAGCGGAACCACGCAGGGGCGGGGACGCATCGAGTGACCAGCGTGAAAGGAAAGATAGTGGCTTATTACAACTTCATACGGCGAGATGGCTTCTAAATGAATGCTTCACTCTATTGGTGACACAGGACAGGATACGTCGCCCTCACGGCTCATGAGTTGGCATCGCTGGTCTCAGGAAACTCATGCACCCTTTGCTTTCTTCCAATTCTCCATCTGCGCATCAGCTGCCGATTAAACAGTAATAAAACATGACTCTGAACGAGTCTGATCACGTGTGTTTGCTTGACGTTGTCCAAAAATTACGCATCAGCAATTCGCCCGGAGCCAATGGTCAGAAGTGATCACCTGGTTGAAAATCCCACCGAGTCCACTGGTGAGTGAGCGCCGTCCGCCTCGGGAGAGGCTGCTGAGCTGCGGAGGACAGAGGAGGCGGCGAGGGGAGGCACGACTCGCGGATCGCGTCATTCTGGGCTTAGGCGCTGAGCAGGAAACAGCCTTTCCTCTCGGATTGTCGCAGTAGGAACAAACACTCAATTTTGTCGTTGCTCAATGCACCCCTCGGCACAGAACACGCGGAAGCCGGTCAGAAGGAAAAATGCCTCCTTCGATAGAGATTGCTGTTCTGCTCCTCGGCGTCCTGGCTCTGGAGACGCGCTGGAGCGCCCGCGCGCTGCTCATCCAACAGTCGTTCGCGTCTCCAAATCAGACCAATAACTTCGTGGTCGATTCGGTGTCCGGAAAAGTCTACCTGGCCACCGTCAACGCCATCTACCAGCTGAACGGATCCCTGAGCGTGGAGGTGGAGAAGCGGACCGGACCGGTGGAGGACAACCTGTTGTGCCACGCGCCACAGCTGCCACAGGCTCCGTGCGAGCACCCCAAAGCCCTCACCGACAACTACAACAAGCTGCTGAAGCTGGACCGACAGCAGGGGGTCGTGGTGGCGTGCGGCTCCGTGTACCAGGGCTTCTGCGAGCTCAGGAAGATGGACAATATCTCCGAAATCGCGGTGGAGTTCCCTCCTCAGGGCGAGAAGACGGTCTTCCCCAGCATGCTCAACATCGCGGCGAACCACCCGAACGCGTCCACCGTGGGGCTCGTGTTCAGGAGCCACGGGGGAAACACCCGGCTGCTCGTCGCGGCCACGTACACGGGCGCCGGGACCCAGTTCTTCCCCAAGAACCACAGCAAAGAGGACCTGCGCTTTGAAAACACCCCGGAGATCGCGATCCGCTCGTTGAACATCAACGATCTGTCCCGACTCTTCACCTACGACATTAACCCTTCGGAGGACAACGTGTTCAAGATCAAGCAAGAGGTTAAAACCAAAAACAAGCTGAACTTCGTGCACGCTTTCATCCAAAAGACTTATTCGTATATTGCCTTTAATAACGATGCGAAAATGGGCCACAAGGAGAGTCAGCCCAACAGCATCCTCGCCAGGATCTGTCTGGACACGGAGAACCCGCGGAGGAGCCCGCCCGGGCCGGACAGCAGGAAGCTGACCGAGTCCTTCATCCAGATGCCGCTGCAGTGTGGATTCAACGGGAACATCTACAACCGCCTGGTGTCCGTGTACCCGGCCGAGATCCACGCAGGCGACGGGGGGAGCTCAGGGCACTACCTGTTCGGAGTGTTCGCCAAAGCGGACAGAAGCTCTGCGCTGTGCGCCTTCAAGTTTGGAGACATCGAGGAGGAGATCCGACAAGGCCGCAGGAACTGCTCCAACTCCCCCAGCAGCGACGTGCAGGTGCTGGACAGCGTGATCCAGGGCTCCGGGGCCGCCTGCATCCACAAAGGGAACCTGGTGGTGAGCGCTGCCAGCTTCGGTTCTCAGTGTGTGGCGTCGGGAGCGGGTTAAGTCGCTTTTACGCACGGCGCGCGAGTGTCGGTCTCATCAGATGGAACGGGTCTAAAGACCTTCCTAAAGGAAATAAATCATTTCAATCCAATACAAACGCTCCACTCCACTCAGCTTTTCCATAAACAATGTCATGAGCTCCACGAGGCAGAACATTTCCCACAAGGGAGCGGCCAATAACAAACCTCATCTTATCCTGATTTCATTCTTTCATTTAGGTTTTGTTTGTTTATGTCTGGATTATTGAGCATCTATTGTTTTTGCTAATTCAAAACAGCCTCAAATTCCTCTTATGCTTAATTCTAGCAAATGAAGCAGTGTTTGTCCCGTTTACGGCAGCTGTGGAGGTTGAGACGTCTGAGAAACGCTCTCTGACAGTTTCCTCCTCTGCTTCTCACCTTTAGCCCCGAGGCTCATGACTTGGAGAGGATCCATGTCACGAGTGGGGGTCACAGTAGATGGTCCAGCGCCAGGGTGGGGTTATGGGAAGGGTGACCCCCCCCCCCCCCCCCCCCCCTCAGAGGGGGGCAATAGTTAGGAGCCTCACTATAAGTCAGCCACGATGCAGGGAATAAACAGCAGCATTATCTGGAGCACGTGGACAGATCGTATCGGCTCTTTTTAAGTGTGTGCTTTCAACTTGCATACCAATAAATGGCTGCCTGGAGCAGACTGAGCATCGTGGCCCGTATCTGGCCCCTGTTTGCCTCTGCATGAATGCTGTGTGCTTCTGGAGCCACACAAAGCTGCGCTCAGTTCTGCACCACTCGCTCAGATTCCGTCCTTTCACTGTTGCCTGTGAGTGACAGAGCGGAGGTTAAAGGCGTGTGTCGGGTCAGCGCCTCGGCCTCGGCGCCGCCGCCGCCGTGTCGGCCGCGGCCTCGGGCCCACGTGATCCGTGTTCTGACCCGGCCCGCTGACACCAACGGCTCCGCTTTATGGAGTTCTTCTTTACGTTGGGACTCATGTCACCGTGACCAGTGAAACGCGATGAAGGCCAGTTCTGAGGGAAATCTACACTTTGATAAGAGACAAAGCTGCGCTGACGGACCCGTGGGAAACGGCTCCACAAATATCCACTCTGCCTAATTCCTTCTTTCTGTTTTTTCAGGTTTTTTTTACTCTGCCTGCACTAAAATATTCAGAGAATTCCCAATAGATCCCGAAGCTCATCCAAGCGCGGCACTAATGTTTTATCGCCGCCTTCTGAGGGTTTGACAAAAGCACAGACTTCTGCGTGTTGTACATGTCGTAAGCCCTTTGAAATGCTGAATGAGATGTGATTTAGACAAACGAGTGGCACCGGTGATGGCTGCTGCCGGCGCCGCTTCCATCGCCGTGCGGGCGCTGATGGTGTGTGTGTGTGTGTGTGTGTGTGTGTGTGTTGCAGCTGCAGCCCGAGCAGCTGGACTGCGGTGCGGCCCACCTGCAGCACCCCCTGGCGCTGCGCCGGCCCCTGAGGGCCACGCCCGTCTGCGAGTACCCGGGTCTGAGCTCCGTGTCTGTGGACAACGTGCACAACCACACCGTGGTCTTTCTGGGAACCAGTAATGGACGACTCCGTAAGGTGAGACCTGAACGCACGCAAGCATCAAACGCTACATTTTTATCCTCAGGTCACAGCAGCACATAATGAACGGAGCCGATACAGTTAACGTGATTGAGCCCTCGAGCTTGGAACGACTCTAACTTTTATGTCGTGCTGCTCTGATGTGGCTGCTGAGCGTTCACTAGACAAACATGCAGCTCCAGAGCCTCCTGTCATGGGTTCCCAGTCCTCCCATCCCCCGCGTCTGGCTGATCCGTGACCCAGCCGGTCCGTTCACTCGCCTCATCACGGGCCTAATGCACCTCAGACCCGGTTCACGGCTAATGGCTCAACATCTGCAGGCGCTCGGCTCGTAAAAGGTTCCCGTCCAATTAGCAGCATTCCTTGGTTCTGTTTCCTCCACATTCCTGGGCCGAACCCGAGGCTCCGTACCTGCTGGTTCTGTGACGCTCTGTGGCGAAGGCACCGCTCGAGCCCCAGCTGAGCAAGCAGTAATGGCTTCCTGTTTATGGCGGATGCTGGGCCGGTTGGGAATCTGCCTCCGTGTTTGTGTGTCTGATTGCAGGTTGGCGAGTCGTTCTAGGTGTTAGACGTCGTCTGCAGCCACTGAGTGATTTCATGTGTTTACGCCGACGAGCGCTCACCCTGTGATCATGTGCTGAACGTGTGTCGGCCTCGTTACAGCCGCTGTGTGTGTGTGTGTGTGTGTGTGTGTGTGTGTGTGTGTGTGTGTGTGTGTGTGTGTGTGTGTGTGTGTGTGTGTGCCCTGAGGACAGAGTTGTTATAGAGGTTAATGGTGCTGTTAGTGTGTGTAATGTGATTCTGACTGTGAGTTTGGCTCCGACTAAACGCAGGGGAACAGTGGTTCAGATTAGGTTAGGCCTCTTTTACTGTCTTCCAGAGAGCCCTCGGTGAAGTAATTTGTAATTACATGCATGTTTTTAATGAAGTCTCTCCCTCCCCATTACAGCTGACTTCCATTTTCCGCCGCCGACAGTGGCCTTTATCTCACTCTCTCTCAGCCGGTTTCACTCCCCTCGGCCCGTGCAGCGCTCGGCTCCTCTGTCCCTCCTGCTTTACTGCACCTCCAACATAATAGGCCTTTGATTCTTTTTGCAAACAAACAGACTCTCTCTCTCCGGCCCCACCTGTCTTTATGCACACTCTCACAGAGGACACTGAATGCCCCGCAGCTGAATGGGCCCTTTCATCTGTACAGACAAACAGTACAGTGAGAGCTGGAGCAGGTGTTGTGTTGTTGGACCTGGCGGTGGGCGGGGCCGGGCCGGGGCCGGGGCCGGGTCGGGTCCGGGTCGGGTCCGGGTCGGGTCCGGGTCGGGTCCGGCCCGGCCCGGGGCCCTCCCTCTCTCCAGGTGTGTGGGCTTCTGTTTGTAGATGAGCACAGCTGCTCGCGCTCCGTCTTCGGGGCAGAAGTGTGTGTTGACGGTGGTACAGAAACACCCGAGCGAAGGTAATGGAGCAGACGTCAATGATTTACTAAGCCGCTGTCTGCTCTGCCTTAGCATTAGTAGCGTCTCCGTGGGCGGCGGCGCTTCGCCTCATGTCGTGTCTGCGCGTGTGACAGGGTGTTTGTGTCGCCAGATGCTGGTCAGCTCACAGGAAGTCACTGGAGGAGACAAGAGCAATCACAGAAATGAGAGCTTTCACTGTCTGTGCGACAGGAAATGTGTGTGTGTGTGTGTGTGTGTGCGTGCGTGCGTGCGTGCGTGCGTGCGTGTACATGTTTTTCCTCCAACGTAGGGACCATAAACCATGTTTTTGCCAACAAGGTGAGGACATTGTGACAACGTGGGGACACTTGGCGTGTGTGTGTGTGTGTGTGTGTGTGTGTGTGTGTGTGTGTGTGTGTGTGTGTGTGTGTGTGTGTGTGTGTGTGTGTGTGTGTGCATGGCTGCAGGAAGGCCAACGTGTGGACAAACAGATAAGGCTCAGGGCTGGAACAAAGGCTCTGCCGAACGTTAGGTTCTCATGTTTCATGAGAACAGGCAGAAACGGTTTGTTATTGACTCGGTTTGTGTCTTAGGTTGATATTGTGACGCTGACACACCTTTTAGTTTGGAGAAATGATCTTGATGTGAAAGTTGCTGGTGTGAATTTCCTGCCGTAGTGGTGGAGGAAATGAAAACAAACAGGTCTGATGTGTTGCTGAGCAGAAGCCACGCAGTGAAACTCGCCCTGAGCTCCATGAGCTGCAGGAAGCAACACTTCACTCGTTCACTCGCTCACCCGCTCACTCTGACGTCTCTCTCACAGCTGACCCTGCTGACAAACATGACCTTGGCCGGTCAGCAGACCCTGAAGCTGCCAGCGAGCGAGCCCGTCCACCACATCATGACCTTTGACCCCAGCGACAGGAACTTCCTCTACCTCATGACCTCCCATCATGTAAGCATTGAACTGAGCCTCCAGTGTGGAGACGTTATGTGACTCTGATTTATTCATGAAGAGGAATCGTAAAAACAACAATCAGACTTCATTTCACATCCAGCGAATCCTTTTCACCTCAATTTATCTGAACACACACATTTGTGGTGAGGACACGTGTACAAACCCTCAGTAGGCTTCTGACAGGATGTGGCTCTAGCTCCTTATGCAAATGCACCGGATCGTGTGGCGACTAAATCACTGCACTTCCTGTTCCACAAGAGAACTGCCGGTGTTTGTGCACATTGATTGAGACGCACTCACATGATATTTGACATGTTTAGAACTATTGACACTGAATAAATGCCTGTGATCTCTGCAGATGCTGAGGGTGAAAGTGGCCGAGTGCGACCAGTGGAGGAGCTGCAGCGAGTGTCTGGGAGCGGGCGACGCCCACTGTGGCTGGTGCACGCTGGAGAACAGGTAGTCACGTGTGATTCAGTCAAATGATGACCTGCACCGCTGCCAAACGCCTGCATTTAGGCAGCGATGAAGCGAACGCTCGTGTCAGAGCATCAGGAGACGGCGGAGCTCGTTTGCTGCTTTTCATCATCCTCATTCTCCATTTCAAAATGTCGCCCGGCTGAATGAGCCTGGGGTTTTTGGGTTGGAAGCTGTTGCTGGATGGAGCTGAATTGATTTGCTATTCATTAGGCCTCATACTGGAGCCGCATCATTGTGTGGAGCGCTCCCCCGGTTCTGACTTGGCTCAAGTGTTACTGTGAGCTGTGATTAGCGTGGCTCTGACAGGACCGGCACTCGCTGGCGTTGGGGGACACGTGTGCGTGTTTGTGTGTGTCTGTGCGTGTCTGTGTGTCTGTTTGTGCGTGTGTGTGTTTGTGTGTGTCTGTGCGTGTCTGTGTGTGTGTGTGTGTGTGTGTGTGTGTGTCTGTGTGTGTGTGTCTGTGCATGTTTGTGCGTGTCTGTGTGTGTGTGTGTTTGTGCGTGTCTGTGCGGCCGGTTGCTTGGTGATTAAAGCAGATCAGAGCAGATAGTGGATTCCTCCATCAGTCGTGCTGTGGCTCTGGAGGCTCGGCCACTGCCCGGGGCCGTTCAGAGCTGGAGGAGTGGAGCTGATGAGGCTGCGTGTCGTGTGTGGATGCGCTTCGACTGTCGCGTCGTCCTCCGTCTCCTCTGCTTCTTCTTCTATCTGTTGTCTCTTCATCCCTTCTCGCTCCGCTGCGTTTCTTCCCCTCGTGATTCCCTGTCCGCCCTCAGCTTCCCGTATTTTCCAGCGCTTTGTGAATGTCGTTATCCCTCTCCCGACCTCCCTCTCCGCCTCCTCGTCCTCCTCCCCTGCTGCCCTTGTGCTCCTCCATCCCTTTACAAAGAGGCGCTGATTGTGATGATGGCGGTGGGAGGGAGAGCGCACACTGGTTCTTTTTACAAGGAAATGTCAAAGTGTGTGAGCGCGAGTGTCTGGCTCTCAGAGGCCACGGAGCTGATGTCATTAGTGTGCGTTTGTGTGTTTGATGCACTGTGTGGCCAGTCACGCCGGCCGCCGGGCCGCCGCTGTGGGACCCCAGGGATCAGAGGGTGGACGGGCTCCTCCGCCACCTCCCTGTCTGATGCGAGTGCAGACACTGAGAGCAGGAATAAAGGAGCACTAGAGCAGCGAGCAGCCTCTGAAGCCTCCTGTCTGTTTGATTTCATGCTCGGCGCTGACGTCTCAGCGCGTCCGCGCAGCGCTAACGCTAGCGCTAGCGCCGAGTCGAGGCCGGCGCTGCTCGGCGTTGGCATTGTTATCCAGGAAACAGAGAGTGGGTGTGTGCGCCGCCGAGGAGCTCGGGCCCTAATCGCTCTTTTCATGCCGGTTAAATCTGCCACATGTCACAAGAAAGCGCTTTAATATCTTTATCTGAATCAAATTACGCGTCATGTGCCGTCTTTGCTAGTCACAAATTATCACGCTTATTTGCATGTGCTCGTCTGAGCGGCGCGGCGTGTTTGTGTGTGCTCTGGGGCTCTTATGTTCTCCCGCTGCTTAACAGTCTCACTGTCTCTCCACCTTATCTGTCACGCAGACACTTAGGAGGTGATGAGTTTTCTCAGGTCATATTTTAGCTGCATATGTTGACTCTGTTTATTTTAAGGAGCTGTTTGAAAAGCTTTTACAGTCAGCAGGCTGCTGGGAGGCAGGTGAGAAGCGTGTGTGTGTGTGTGTGAGAGAGTGTGAGTGTGAGTGTTTATTGTATGATAATTAGCTTTTTCAGCCTTTTAGAGAAGAGAAAGATGCTTTGAATTTATTTGTCTTCACGGCTGCATTTGATGAAATCCTCGGCTGTTTTACCAGGAGGCAGTGGATGCAGTGATGCTGCTGGCGACTGTGGAGCTCACGCTGCTCAGCTCAGGGTGTCAACATGCGTCCTGGACGTCTGCTTGACTTCATGCCAAGTGGAGCATGAGTGTGTGTGTGACGGTCAGATAGATTCTTATGGAAGGAAGCAAACGAAGCCACATGACTCATTGTGACCAAACAGGAAGTTGTCTTTAGTCGAGAAATGTCAAAACACAAGAACTGTTATAAATGTTTGCAATTAAAATATCAAAGATGTTTTGGATCCATGAAAGAAGCCGAACTAGAAAAACTGTAGACTTTAATGTGATCCTTCTGTGATCATCACTCTCATCGTCAGCTGCTTTGATTATTATGGTCTTTGAATCTAATATTTCTGTTTGTGTTGGTGCAGTAGCAGAGTCTGAATCAGGCGCCGGATCGGATCAGGTGTTTGTACCTGAGTCGATCATCCTCGCGTTTGATGCTGTCCGTGTGAACGCCTGGAGGGTTTCACAACATATTTTGTTTATTTCTATTTTGTCTTTAATTGCAAACACAGATTTTCTAGGATCAGGAACAAAAGCAGCATGTTTCGCAAATATTAGCAGCGATAACGTCCACAATATAAACTGAGAATTTGGAAAAACAAACAACAAACTTTTCATGTAGTAGCAAAACAAATGGACCAACGCAGCTCCAGTCAAAATGAAAATGAAATCCATAAGTAAACAGGGACATTTCCAGCATTAGGCTGCTGATCCATAAATCCACCACGTTGTGACTGTGTGTGTTCAGGGTTCACTTCATTTGACTTTCACAGCCACTCAGCTCTATTCTTAGCCTGCGTACGATTTAGCAACTGTCCCTCTGCAGCAACTGGCCGAGAGCTGGACGCTGGCTGTCCACACTCGCAGGCACGCAGACAGGCTCACACTTATTTTAAAACAACTGGGAAGCTGTGGGAGGGACTCGGGATGTGCCAAAGTGGCTCTGTGGCAGCCTGGACGCTGCTAAATGGAGCCTCTCGCTCTGAGGTCACTTTGTTCAGGAGGCAGAGTCCTCTTCAGACGCAAACAAACACCCATGTTCACAGATGCACAGAAATGAGGCATTTACAGATTTAGATGAATATTTCCCTCCAAGTATCCGTCGCCAGGCCCCTGGTCGTAGTGCGTTCAGGAGCGGTTGCCATAGCGATGTGTGTGACCCAGAGTCAAGTAGTCTCTTGTGGTGAGGCAGACGAGCTGACAGCCGAGGTCTGAATGTGACATTAGGAGACCAGAGCAGCTCGTAACTCTGTGGGAAGCAGACCATGAAACCCAGCGGTGAGAATTTGTCAAGTCCGGAATGAAATGAAAACACAACAGTTGGTTTTCTCCTCACAAAGGATGAAATATGGAGCTGTGTGGCAGTTCAGCGGCTTAATGAGCGGCCGCGGCGCCCGCGGGCAGGACGGGGAGGCCCTCGTCTGGTCCAATGACACCATGATGAAGCGTCTGAGTGGACCCGGCACACACTCGTCCTGGTACTGAACTGTGTCCCCTCCGTCCAGATGCAGCGTCCAGGACGAGTGCGCTGAGGGGCTGCGGGCTCGCTCCTGGATCAGCCTGGGTGAAGGCCCCCTGCAGTGCCCGTCTATGACCCTCACCCCCCCGGAGATCAGCATCTCTGCAGACATCAAGGTACCAGCCTGCTCCTCCATGTTGTTGCTGTGTATTTAAAGCTGATGCCTCATGGCCACATTTAGAAGCTGACACCTCTCCTATTATTAAACAGCTTTGTGCTGCTGTGGCTGCTTTACCAACCTCAATATCCGCTCAACAACTTGTAACTGTTTCTGGCGGTCATGTAATGGAGGAATTACAACCACGTGGTCATTAGCTCACACACGTTTGACACGTCTGAAGATATTTGACCTTTAATTACAGCTCTAATTAGACGAGCCTGAGAGACGACAGGTCATTAAGCGCTTCATTAATGGCGGGTGTTTGCTGCGTTCGGGTGCTAACGGCTCCAGCAGCTGCCTGATCCCCGGCAGGAAGCTGGGCTCAAGGTTGTCTCCTGGAGCAGGAAGCAGCAGGCAGGAAGTCAGGCCTCGGCCAGGAAATGATCGATTCCAGCGAACAATGGGCCGGTCTGCAGTGGCTTTAGCACATGTCGCTGCCCCTCGCGCTTCCTCCTCCACGCCTCATTCCACCCTCCTGCTTTTTTCTCACGTTGAAATGATTTTAAATGAAATTCAGTCATGTCAGCGAGGTGTTATGTTTCTCATTATAGGTCTGTCATACTTCATCACGCAGCCAGATTTAGACGTGAATGTAGCACGGTGCCATCTGTTTCTTCATTGCACATAGTTTCTCTGGCTGAACAAACTAACGAAGTGACGCCAAAGTACAGGCAGCAGCACGCGGCCTCCACCTGACTACAGGCTCCATTTGTGGCCCGCAGGACGTGGGCATCCTGATAAACGGCAGCGTTCCCGACCTGGTGGGCTCCCGGGTGGAGTGTGAGTACGGGCCGGGCGTCTCCACCGCCGCCACCGTCCACCTGGACTACGGCTCGGCTCAGATCCAGACCTGCCCCCTGCTCCCCCGTCACAGCTACCGGCCCATCCTGCCCGGCGCAGGTGAGGCTGTGCTCCCTTCCCACAATGCACTGCAGGGACGTAGGAGGCCGGCCCAAGTTGAACGCTCCCTCTTCAGTCCGGCTTCAGGACGCTCGGCTTGTGACACTCACATCGTGTCGAATGCTCCACAGATGCAGCTTTGTTCACACGCTTTTGTTTCCCCAGATCATCTGAGTGTTTCACTGGCAATAAAAGTGAACGGCACGTCTGTGGTTTCTGGGAGCTTCGTCATCTACGACTGCGAGAGGACGGGAGCGATTCACCCCAAGACGGCGTGAGTCATCGTTGTTGTCACAGCTGCTGGTGATCCCTTGGGTTCGTGATCCTGCAGAGTCTAGCAATCGACGGGATCCTTCCTCTTATACGTTGAGCCAACGTAGCTACTTCACAGATTAACGTTACATATGTGAATCCTATTTTATACAAATGATTAAACATAATTGAATGTAATGCGAAGCATGAAGAGAAATGTGTGACCTGAAGCGCAGCGTTGGTCACATGGCTCCTGGCGTCACATGAATCCTTCATGCAGCATTAAACTTCTGCAGGACCCACATTTGTCTGCCTGCCATCATCCTCTCCACTTGAATAGCAGGAGGTCCTTCGATCCAAACCTTTTCCAAAGACAAATAATTACCAATTGCCACAATTATATTTTTCTAAACATAGAGACGCTTAAATATCAGCCAAATGTCACCGGAGCCTCTGAGGCTTTGTGGACGTGCACGTAGAGCTAGAAGGTGCAGAGCCGCTTGTGCTTCGTCCCAAACCTGGTCCTCACGTTTTCCCTGGTTTCTATTTAGGTCACTGTGGGTAAATATGACCAACACGTACTCCTGGAGGGCTTCTACTGTTTGCTTTGCTCACAGTTTCTCAGCGCAGGATCAAATGTGGGATTAATATGCTGTAAACGTTGAGCCAGAGGAAATTGGACGTGTGTGTAGCTGGTCCTGGTGTTTGTGTTTGTGAAGGACTGGGACGTGCGTGTCCTGGTCACAGAGAAGCTTTTCTCTCCAGCTGCTTTTCTGCTGCACGTTGGCCCATGTCAGAGGATCAGCTTGATCTGTGTGTGTGTGTGTGTGTGTGCGTGTGTGTGTGTGTGTGTGTGTGTGTGTGTGTGTGTGTGTGTGTGTGTGTGTGTGTGTGTGTGTGTGTGTGTGTGTGTGTGTGTTTGTCTGACAGTCTGGGCGTGTCCCCTTTGTTCCATTCGTGAACGTCTCAGGTTGAACGTGTGCGGGTCTGGGCCCAGAAGCGCTCGGCGCCCGGCGCTCGGTGCTCGGTGAGGTCCGGGAGTGTGAAATTAGATGGTGGTTTGCTGAAGGTGATAATGAGCAAAGTGCCATCCTCCCAGGATGAGCATCGAGCTGCAAACTGCGCAGCCACTACACTCTATCAGATTTTAATCACTTCAAGCTGCTTTTTTAATAAGCCCTAAAGAGGTTTTTATGAGCCGCGTTTAAATGAACCCAGTCTCTTTGTTTTGTGCTTTATGAAGAAAATCCATCACATTTCTCATGTTACAGCTAAAACATGTAAAAGCTAAAAAGCTAAAGTAACTTTCATATTTTGATGTTTACATCATCTGAACGCGAGCAGGACGATGTCAGAGGAAACGAAGGCGTCAATAGCAAAAATAGAGTTGCACAAGAGGCTAAAACATGAAACCGCTGAATCAACATTAGTTTGATTCCAACAAGTGTATTGAAGAACAAAGTCACTTTCAATTCAATTCAATTTATTTATATAGCGCCAAATCACAACAAAGTTTAAAGCTTGTTAAGTAAAGTTGCTTAGTGTG
The DNA here is from genome assembly GCF_900634795.4 of Betta splendens. Lineage (NCBI taxonomy): Eukaryota > Metazoa > Chordata > Actinopteri > Anabantiformes > Osphronemidae > Betta > Betta splendens. The sequence goes on along the minus strand of NC_040887.2, from coordinate 1,723,468 downwards.
AATTATGAATTCACGTCAGCACATTAATGGTTAAATGATGCAGGACGTCAACGTGGGTTTGGGTTTTATGGATCTTGCGCTCGGTCACTGTTTGTGTTTCAGACCCGCTGCTTCTGGTGTGAGTGTGTTTAGACAGTTCTCCCATGACCCATTAAACTGGTCACTAGGCAAAGTGCTAATGACAACCAGACGCCAGCATTCCAGGCTCGCCCAAACCCGACCAGCTCTCTCTCTCTCTCTCTCTCTCCACCCCATGCTTGGGCCGCAAACCGCTCATCTGGCGCAGTTCTCATGTGTGGACAGCTGCCACACGGCTCGTCTTGCGTGTCTGGTGATGTGTGTGTGTGTGTGTGTGTGTGTGTGTGTGTGTGTGTGTGTGTGTGTGTGTGTGTGTGTTTTGTGCACGTGTGTGTGCACGTGTGCGTGCATGTGTGCGTCCGTGTGTGTGTGTGTGTGTGTGTGCGTGCGCTTGTGCGCATGTGTGTGCGTGAGCTGCTGTGGTCTGGAGGAATGTCATGCGCTGTTGAAAGTCCCCTCTGATCTCCATCTCTGACCGGCTGACAGCTGTTTGTGTTTGGTGATTGTGAGGACAGGAAAGGCCCCGAGCGAACTGAGGAGCTGGCTTGCCGGGAGGGTACTCGTGATGATGGCCCTATCCTTGCAACATCAGCTTTCCATAAATCTGCCAGCGTTATCCACGCGACGCACGGTGTTTTTTTTTCTGAGCACCAGCGAGCGGGAGCTGCCCGTCACGGTGAGCGCTCACGCAGCTCGCGTGGATCCTGTTAATTTAGGTTATCACCCGTCGTCTGTCACACGCGACTCCAGCCGAGCGCCGAGTGCATCCAGACAAGAGCCGAACCATCTGTGAAGCTCAGTGGAACAGATTTGATCTGCACACGTCCATGCGCAGCCAACGGCGTGTGTGGCTGTATGTATTATGAATGGCGTGCGATCACGTCACCGTGAATCAGCGGTTAGTGGGCGAGAGCTGCCACTCGCTGCCACTGCAGCTGCAGTGGAACAGGAAGACGCTTCCGTCTGGTGCTTTATCAGCCTTTCTATCAGCCTCTACACGATCACCTCCACAGACACTATCTGCTGCACCTCTGACTCACTCGTGATCTCATCTCCCACTTCTGTTTTTGTTTAGTCTTTCCATCACAATTAAAGGTCCTGATTGGGACGTGGCCGAGCCCCGGGTCGGCCCCGTCCCGATAAGACCAGACTTTGCTTTTCCTCCAGCACATTCCTCTTCTGTTGTTAGGGAGGGAAAGCGTTCATCTATATTTAAATACAACCAGGCTGTGAGTGGCTCGTTGAAATAGCTCGGAAGCTCCCGTTCGCTGTAAAGAAATGGAAGCAGCGCTCTCTCTCTCTCTCCTGGTGTACCTGTGGCTCGCTCGCCCGCCCCCTCTGTCTCTCAGGATGTCTGAGAATAAACACAGGCAATTAGCAAAGACACAAGGCAGGGCAAGGGTCAGAGCAGATGTCATAACACACATGGGTGGGCTGTGATGGGAGCGGCCCGGCTGATTTGTGCACACGTTGACAGGCACATAAATACACAGAGCATTGGAATAAATACATGCGCTACACGCTGAGCATGCTTTTACACAAGTGCTGCGCCTGACGCTGAAGCTGAGTTGCACAAGTGGAAGTAGGGAAGCAGTGTTTTTGTACCCAAGTGAAACAGGAACACAGAACAATGGCATTTTCCCCTCCATTACACCACAACGAGCTGCTGCAGCCTCTGGAAGATGTGTTCTGCACGCCTGGGTAAATAAACGTCTGGGCAGAAAGGGAGAGAATGAATAAGGAACGGCGCCGCGTCCAATGAGGCAGCTTCTCCTCAGAGAGAGAGGAAGGATTTGGTCGGAGGCTCGGAGGCTTTTCATTTGAGGCTCTTTTTATGAACTATGTTGAGACGGGGGGGCGAGTGACGGATGTGAGCAGGGACTCAGAGACCCTGCTGACTAATCACTAGGCAGAAGTGAAAGTCTCTCTCTTGTCACATCTGGGTTACGCTGAACTGGGCGACTCCTTTGGCTGAGACCATTTTTCAAACGCTGCTGTTATTTCTGCGTGTGCACCTGTGCTCATGAAAAACAGCTGCGTGCACACGTACGCGCACGCTCATTGGTCGCACTCTCTCCTGTTCAGGTGCAAGTGGGAAACTTTCATCACACCATCGCCAAGGTGCAGCTGGGCGGCAGCGAGCTGGCCATCGTGGTGTCCATTGTGGTGTGCTGTGTGCTGCTGCTGCTGTGCACCGTGGGTAAGTGGAGGCGTGCACCATCCAGATGTGGAGCAGAGGAATCTGGAGGAGGTCAGAGTTTCCTGTACGGTGCACAAAGACACCACTGTTCCTCCCGCTGTCTAGTGTGTGTGTGTGTGTGCGTGCGTGCGTGCGTGTGTGTATCTGCTTTGAAGCTGTTCTCAAATAATCACAAAAGCAAAAGTTGAATCCATATATTCTCAACATTGAGACTGTTCATGTTCTCACTGGCTCACACACACACGCACGCACGCACGCACACACACAGACACACACACACACACGCACGCACGTATGATCATAATTTCACAACATCAAAACATCTTCTGACTTAATGGAAATTGTTACAATTGGCGTCAGGGTAAAAGCATTGTGTGTCTTTTCTCCCAGCTCTGGTTGTGTACTGCACAAAGAGTCGAAGGGCGGAACGCTACTGGCAGAAAACCCTTCTCCAAATGGAGGAAATGGAGTCTCAGATCAGAGAGGAGATCCGCAAAGGTGTGTTCACACATAAACAGCTGGTGGGGATAATGTCCAGACGCATGTGCGTGTCTGCGTCTGAGCTTTTGTTTCGGCGCTGCAGCGGTCGACAGATTTGTGCCCGGTCAGCGTGACTCACCAAACACAGAGTCTGACAAACCATCAGTCACCCAGTCGCCGACTCGCGGCGGCCGCATCACCTCCGCCGCGTCAGGGGCCTTGGACCGAAGCCGCGTGAAGGCCACCGCCTCTGAGCCGCCAGATTTATGGGGAGCGACGGGGAGGACGGGCGGAGGAAGAGGAATGTAGGGAGGAAGCAGAGGCGTGGGGGGGGGGGGGGGGGTCACAGGACCAGGGTGAGTGTGCACAAAGTGAGGGAACGTCTGCAAACGTGTGGTGCAGAAGCAGAAGCAGAGAGGAGGAACCGACGGGTTCCGGGTTTCAGGGAGGACTTGTAGGAGGCGTTGGTGCATTAATAACCTGGAGGAGTGATGACATGTGCCTTAAGGCCCTCGGGTCCCGTTTCCTCCGCTTTCTACACAAACACGCCGTGATACTGCGTAACCCAAATCCGTCTCTCATCCTGCAGCAGGGACTGTTTTTCCCCGGCGCCGTCTCATTAGACGAGAACATTATCCTCGCGTAGAACGCTCTACACAATAAGTGGCCGCTGCATTAGATGCAGATTACAGCGTGTGGACGTGCAGAGACTTCTGCTTGTAAACCTCAGCCGGGACACGTGTTTTGGATGAGGGCCTCAGAGCGGATTTGGCTGCTCCGGGTAAATGTTTGCCTGCTGATCCGAGCTCCGAGCAGAACCTCACGCTCCGTCTAGGAAATGCACTGTTCCAATGCTCAGCTGTTCATTGCATCGGCCTCAAAGCGGGTTCTGGACAGAAACAACGGTCGTCTGAACCGACTCTTTGCTGTTTTAGGCTTTGCAGAGCTGCAGACAGACATGACGGACCTGACCAAGGAGCTGAACCGCAGCCAGGGCATCCCCTTCCTGGAGTACAAGCAGTTCGTGACGCGCACCTTCTTCCCCAAGGTGAGAAACCTATTCGTCCTCCGTATCTGATCTCCAGTCACAGACTGAGAACACCATTTGTCTCCACGGTCCTAATGTTTATTTTTCACAGCACAAATATGCAGGACATGAATTCACCTTGGAGCTTTGAAACCCACAGCCGGTGCTGGTCTGCGTCTGGGCCCCTGTAGAACAGTGAACCGGCTGTGGTTCTGTCTGAGGCAGAACCACAGCCGGTTCACTGTCGTGGTTCTGTCCGTGGCTGTGGTTCTGTCTGAGGCTGTGGTTCTGTCTGTGGCTGTGGGTGGAAGCGTAGCCTCCCACAGACAGAACAATGGCGGCGCTGAGACGGGGTTTCATCCGCGCTCTTGCTCAACGGCCGCTTCCTGTCGTGTGTGGTGGAACAAACGGAACCTCCAGACGCTCCTTGTAGCTTGGACAAACACAAAGCAGCGCCAGACGCGGGCCGAGCAGCAGCTAAATGCAGCCTCCTGCCTCTGGGCCAGTGGTCTCTGGCTACGACCACAGCTGAGTTTGTAATGAAAATGTTGTGCCGTGTTTCAGATGTGCTCCGATTACGAGAAGAGCCTGGTGCAGCCCGTCTATGAGAACCACGCCCTGGGCCCGCGGGCTCTGCCGGAGACCCACCCGCTGCTGCAGGACTGGCAGGTGAGGGGTTAATCCATTAGCAGCGCCTCCTTCCACCACAGTGACTTGATTCAGGCCCGGTTTCAACTGGGTCACGCCAGAACACTCGCGTCTCATTGTGGCTCCTTGTGAGGGAGACCCGCTTCCAGCGGGTCGAGCGGCACGCGGCCCACAGCCCGAACGACGGGCCGCTGCCGCTGAAGTCGGGCTCTGCTTCCTCTGTGAGAGGAGCGAGAGTCGCAGGACGTCACGCGTCTGGGGCTGAAAATGGAAGCGCGTGCACGTGTAACGACTGCGGCGCCGGTTTTGGGTCGGCAGCCGGGGGAAGCTGTCTAACGGTGATGAAGTGCCTCGAATCCGCATCGTCTTCACAGGAAGTGTTTTCCAGGTCACAGCGAATAAATCTCACAGGCGGCATTTATCTTAATGGACACCCCTGCTCTCTTTCTGTCAGACGGCGAACGCAGCATATGGCTGCGGTCCAGAGGGAAGACTTCATCACGCTGCTTAGTCGCACCCGTAGATGGGCCACACTCATTAAGTCGACTCGGCACATTTAGAGACCATCACACAGTGTATTAATACAGTGCAGGGAACCCGAGAGAGACCGAGCGCCAGACGGGTCCCTGGAGACGACAGGAAGTAACGCTTTCTCCTGCTTGTGTCGTCAGGCCACCGACAGCACGCGGCCCAACGTGGAGGAGGGCATCACCTTGTTCTCCACTCTGCTCAGCAACAAGCACTTCCTCATCACCTTCGTTCACGCCCTGGAGCAGCAGAAGGACTTCGCTGTGCGAGACAGGTGCGTGTTTCAGCTGTTTGAGGGTGAGACTGTTGCCTCGTCTTAATAAGGAGCAAATGAGTGAGTGTGATGTGGAAGGTGTTGCTTGTTGTGATGACAATTATCGCCCGACTGGCTCCTCGTCCGCACCTTTACTCACACCGGAGACGTAGAGTGCAGAACGGGAAGAACGGGCAGCCCCCCCTCTAACCCTAGACGGGGGGCAAAAGGACTTTAAAGGGAATTGGCAACCCAAGTAATACCGAGCGTTCAGAGGCCACACCCTTACTCTTCTTCTTCTACTTCTTCTTCTTGTTCTTCTCTTGCACACAGTGCAGATGGTGGAGACGGTGCGAGCAGAACTAGAGTTATGGGAGGCCACATCATTCGGAGGATGTAGCGTTGAGGAATGAGGAAGGCGGGGGAGGAGGAGGAGAGGAGGCGGAGGGAGGGATGAGGAGGAGGAGTGGAGGGGAGGGGAGGAGGCGAGGAGGAGGAGGAGGAGAGGAGGAGGAGGAGGAGGAGGGAAGGTAGGTCGGAGTGAGGAGGGAAGGAGGCGAGGGGGACGAAGTAGAGAGGAGGAAGGCGGAGAAGAATAAGAAGGAGCCTACACTGAATCCTCCATTCAATATAATCTGCTTTCTTCACGCCTCCTTCTCACTCCTCCTCTCATCTTTCTTCTTCTTCTTCTTCTGCCTGGCTGCCACTTTCGCAGGAGTGTGGCGGCTGGAACATTGCAGCTGTGGCCGCTTTGGTCCGAGTGGCCTGGAAGCAGACAGTGATTGTGGAGAATGAGACGAAGCGGAGGCAGAGCCTCATCGCTGTCCCAGCTCAGCGTCAGCACTTACTGACTGATGCAGCCGCTCCCCCGGATTAAAGGGGCTTTGTTAAGGAAATCCCCTGCACTTCTGGATTTGCTCACCCAGACACTCCCTGCACCACGGCTGTTTTTGGCTGCTTGGGGAGGAGGGAGCTCTAATGTGGCTATTTTTAAACCTCCACTGACTCCACACTGACAGGGGCTGTTTGTAAGTGCATGTTTTGACTTATGTGCCTCCTCTGCTCATCTGCTCCCCATCCTTCAGATGCAGCCTGGCATCTCTGCTCACCATCGCCCTCCATGGCAAACTGGAGTACTACACCAGCATCATGAAAGATCTGCTGGTGGATCTAATTGACGCCTCGGCGTCCAAGAACCCGAAGCTGATGCTGCGCCGCACGGAGTCTGTGGTGGAAAAGATGCTGACCAACTGGATGTCCATCTGCATGTACAGCTACCTCAAGGTGAGGATCAGCGGAGGAAGCACGCGACTAATGACGGCGGCGCCGCTGTTTGACTCCGCTCTGCCTCATCCTCCAGGAAACGGTGGGCGAGCCCTTCTTCCTGCTGCTGTGTGCCATCAAGCAGCAGATCAACAAGGGCTCCATAGACGCCATCACGGGGAAGGCCCGCTACACCCTCAACGAGGAGTGGCTTCTGCGCGAGAACATCGAGGCCAAGCCTCAGGTCTGAGCTGCAGCTTCACACGCAGACCTTGACTTTGGAGGTCACACATTCATTCATCACAGAGGCGTCCGTCGGCTCCAACTCCAAACTCCCCCGTTACGGCCGGGTGTGAAACCAGAGGCTCTGTTTGTTTTGCAGAACATCAACGTGTCCTTCCAGGGCTGTGGCATGGACTCGCTCTCTGTCAGGGTCATGAACACAGACACCATCTGCCAGGTGAAAGAAAAAATCATAGAGGCCTTTTATAAAAACCTGCCGTTCTCGCAGTGGCCGCGGGCCGAGGACGTGGACCTGGGTGAGAGCACATTTCCTCATTATTCTCCTCCTTTTCTCTCCCCACTCCTCCAAGACATAGTAATCTCCTTTGCAAAAGGTCAATTCCTCTCATGAAGCTGCACTAACCTGAGGCTGTAATATAATAAATGACAGAATGCATTGAGGAGAGTGTACAGTCATAATCACAAAGAGTTATTGCTTTCAAAGCCTGCAGAGCTGATTTGATTAATGGCGCGAGAATATTTCCACAGGTCGTGACACGGAGTTAAAGCAGGGCCCACCGCTTTCCCACATTTATGCCTTTCTTCCAAATGGAGGATGAAACTGTCTGATATTCTCTCGTTCCCCACGTCTCCTTCCTCCAGAGTGGTTTGACTCCGGTAGCAACAGCAAACTGCTGCAGGACCTGGACAATTCATCAGTGATGGAAGACGGCCGCAAGAAACTCAACACGGTCTTTCATTACCTGGTGAGTGTGTGTGTGATAGTGTGTGTGTGTGTGGTGGGTGTGTGTGTGTGTGTGTGTGTGTTGTGGGGTGTGTGTGTGATTGTGGTGGTGGGTGTGTGGGTGTATATGTGTGTGTGTGGGTGTGTGGGTGTTGTGGTGTGTGTGGTGGTGTGTGTGGTGTGTGTGGAGTGTAAGTGTGGTGGTGATGAGGTGTGTGTGTGTGTGTGTGTGTTGGTGTGTAGGAGGGTTGTGCATGGGGGTGATGGTGTGTGTGTGTGTGTGTGTGTGTGTGCGTGTGTGTGTGTGCGCGTGTGTGGTGCTTCATGCACCTGTTTCCTCCATGTTTTACCAGTGGGAGCGTTGAAGGTGAGGCTCCAGTGTAAGCGCTGGTGCACGTGTTGGTTGTGTAGCTGTAGCTGAGCACACGTAGCAGCTGCAGGTGTTGAAGCGTTCACATTGTCTGAATGTGAGCTGCTGAATGTCACTACATCACTGTGCATCATTAATGAGGTCATTTTGGGAGTAATCAGGATAATAATATGTTCGTATCATTCTGCTCAATATGAAATAAGAAATGTGTTATTTTAATATGTGGTGTGTTAATTAGGACCAAGCTCTAAGTGATCAGACTGAGTGAGCTTCTATAAAGTGAAACATGATTCAGCCTTTAGAATCTGTCATGACTACTTTAAACCAGGCTTCTGTGGTTGTTACCTTTAACTCACGTCTGGTTTCTTTTTTAATAACTTTACTGTATTTTTTGCTTTGGTCAACAACTCTCAGCTGTTTCCCTCCCATTAGAAGTATTTTGCTTCTGACTTTGTTCATTGGTGCGTGAGCAAACAGACGCCGTGACCCCCGGCCTTCGACCCGTTACCTGGACTTGTTAAGTGCTGTGTTTAGTTTTTGCTGCGCCGTTGGGACGCGGCTGTGAAAGCAGCGAGCTGCAGCGTGTACCAACAGTGTGGGTTCACCAGCGGAGCTGCTCAGTCCATTACTGCAGGTGGACTTTAATGAGCCCGGCCAGACTTCCCCAGGCCAACCTAGACGCTCACACAAGCTCTCAGCACCACGTGGCCCTCGAGGGCCTGCTAATGACGCTGCTCTGCTGCACCCGTGCTGACCTCTGACCCCGTGACCCCTGTCCTCTCCTTACCAGGTCCCTGAGGGGGCGTCGCTGGCCATGAGCATGAAAGACAGGAAGGAGAACAGCCTGGGGAGAGGTACGTCACCCCTCACCCTCACCCGCACCCTCACCCTGTCACCCACACCGGCCTAACTACACACTCACTCCATCAAAAGCAGCAGCACACGTTAGCTGCTCCAGGAACACGATACACGCTTGTAAACATGCCTGAAACCACACACCCTCCACCCCCAGAAGACACGGCAGACATCTAAACACACTCCTACCTCATAAATCACAAAACCAACTCGCACTGCAATTACGCTACTGCTTCATTTGGGGCTTTATTTCCCAGCGTTATAGATTTCCTCCATTAGCAAATGTCAGCTTGCGGGAAAGAATGTGACACAAATTGGCCCATTGTCCGGCCTCAAGCACAAATATAATGACTGCTCCGCCTGTTGACAGATGAGTTTACATGCAGCCTGTCCGCTTGCTGTCTGGCGTCTACCTTACATAATCAGAACCAGAGCGGAGCCCAGTTGTGCGTCCATCAAAGCCCCTGCTCGCATTCATACGGGCCAAAGCGCCTGCGTGGAGCGGACCTGGCCGCGGCTTCAAAGCGCCAGGGTGCCGGCCGCTGCTGCCTGGCTCATAAAGCGTGGCAGGTCTGCATGGAGGCGGCTGTAATGGGATCACACTGTCTCTGTCCTTGTTTCCCGGCTCGCGTGTACAATAATTCACTGTATTTGTGTTTGGACAAGCAGCCTCACATCTGCTGGCGCGCGCGTGTTTGGATCTATATATAAACTAGCATGTTTAATGCTGCTTCCCAGCCTTGGCCCAGCATTACCATCTCATTACACTGGCTCCACAGCCAATCACAGACTCCGTGTGTCTGTCTCCCATAATCTCCCTCTTTTCTCTCTCCTTTCACTCGTAATCTTTCTCTTTCATTCTCTCAGACAGCTCCCCTCCCCTCCCGACCCACAGTCCACCTTAATCACTTTCTTCTCTTGCATGTACTCTATCTCCCTTGCTCTCCTGTCAATCTGGCTCCTGTTATTTTTTCCCTGTCTCCTATCTGTCACCCTCCTCCTGCCTCCTCCCCCCCTCTCAGGTCTCCACCTTGCTGATTGCACATTGTTTCATGCTATACGTTTCTTTTTTTGTCTCCTTCTCTTTTAGTCAAAGATCTGGACACGGAGAAATACGTGCACTTGGTGAGTTTGTCGTGCACTGGAATGCAGTGCAGAGCTTCTCCTGCGTGTGCGTGTTCGTCAGCCTGCAGCGGGTCTGGGGGGGGTGAACGGAGGTGAAGAGGAAAGCTGCTGAGAGGACATGACAGCGCTAATGCTGCTTAAGCTCTTTTACAAACGTCAGCCCAGATATGGGCCCTTTGACTTTAGAATAATGAGTTCTTTAGAGCACAATTTGCCGGGTGAATAGTTAGTTTAACACGACAGTTTGGTCTTTTTTACACAAGTAGCTGCTTCTTTTCCTTCAGCTCCCCTATTTCGAGCCGAGGACGTGATCCTGCACAAAACAACCACGGAAATTTCCCAACTCCTTTCATTTCCTCATTCAGTTTATCCTTCAGTGCTTCAAAACGCCCTGACGTGATTTA